>NW_026682987.1:0-184095 GCF_027887145.1 Ammospiza caudacuta
TAGGGGCCTGAATATATGTATTAGGTATGGAATCCCCGGACAGCCGAGAGCTGTGGCAGCCGGAGAGCTGGGACAGTGGAATATAGGACAGCCGAGAGCTGTGGCAGCCTGAGAGCTGGGACAGATGAAGATAGGACAGCTGAGAGCTGTGGCAGCCTGAGAGCTGGGACAGATATGGATATTGTAACTGTGTAATGGAGAAATTGTTAAAAGAAAAGGGGGGAAATGTAGGGGCCTGAATATATGTATTAGGTATGGAATCCCCCGGACAGCCGAGAGCTGTGGCAGCTGGAGAGCTGGGACAGTGGAAGATAGGACAGCCGAGAGCTGTGGCAGCCTGGGAGCTGGGACAGATATGGATATTGTAACTGTGTAATTGAGAAATTGTTAAAAGAAAAGGGGGGAAATGTAGGGGCCTGAATATATGTATTGTTATAAAGGAGTCCTTGTGAATATATATATGTAGTGAGAGTCCTATGTATTAGATAGGTGGGTCCTGTTGCTCTGGATGAGCTACAGCTGTGGGATCCTTGGTTGGGTAGCAGCTGTAGCTCATGAAGGCCTCTGGGATAAAAGGGGGTTGGGTCGAGAGCCCAGGAGGAGCCCCTATGGAAGCCATGAGGAACTGTGCTGCAGAGAGGAGCTGCATAATAGGACCAGCAAGAAGGTATGGACTTTAAGATGGGACTCCAGAAATATGAAATACAATAAGATAACAACAACATGAAAGCAGCCATGTTGTGGCACTTCTGCACTCCCTTTGGGATGCCTTTGGCAGATGAAGTAAGCCTGGAACTCAGGGCTTCCTGGTTAAAGAAATTCAAGCCCTAGGCTGAACCCTAACCCTAACCCTAGGCAGATAAATCAGCCTAGGTATAGGGATGGTGCCAAGGAAAAAGCTGTGAAAGCTGCCATGTTGTTGCACTTTTGTACTCCCCTTGGGATGCCTTGAACAGCTGCAGTGTGCCTGGAGCTAAGGGCTTCCTAGTTTTAAAAATCCTAGCCCTAGGCCTAAGCCTAACAGTAACCCTGGGAAGGTAAGTCAGCCTGGTGTTAGGCGTCTTGCCAAGGAAAAAGGCGTGAAAGCAGCCATGTTGTGGCACTTCTGCACTCCCTTTGGGATGCCTTTGGCAGATGAAGTAAGCCTGGAACTCAGGGCTTCCTGGTTAAAGAAATCCAAGCCCTAGGCTGAACCCTAACCCTAACCCTAGGCAGATAAATCAGCCTAGGTATAGGGATGGTGCCAAGGAAAAAGCTGTGAAAGCTGCCATGTTGTTGCACTTTTGTACTCCCCTTGGGATGCCTTGAACAGCTGCAGTGTGCCTGGAGCTAAGGGCTTCCTAGTTTTAAAAATCCTAGCCCTAGGCCTAAGCCTAACAGTAACCCTGGGAAGGTAAGTCAGCCTGGTGTTAGGCGTCTTGCCAAGGAAAAAGGCGTGAAAGCAGCCATGTTGTGGCACTTCTGCACTCCCTTTGGGATGCCTTTGGCAGATGAAGTAAGCCTGGAACTCAGGGCTTCCTGGTTAAAGAAATCCAAGCCCTAGGCTGAACCCTAACCCTAACCCTAGGCAGATAAATCAGCCTAGGTATAGGGATGGTGCCAAGGAAAAAGCTGTGAAAGCTGCCATGTTGTTGCACTTTTGTACTCCCCTTGGGATGCCTTGAACAGCTGCAGTGTGCCTGGAGCCCAGGGCTTCCTAGTTTCAAAAATCCTAGCCCTAGGCCTAAGCCTAACAGTAACCCTGGGAAAGTAAATCAGCCTGATGTTAGGCTTCTTGCCAAGGAAAAAGCCGTGAAAGCAGCCATGTTGTGGCACTTCTGCACTCCCTTGGGATGCCTTTGGCAGATGAAGTAAGCCTGGAACTCAGGGCTTCCTGGTTAAAGAAATCCAAGCCCTAGGCTGAACCCTAACCCTAACCCTAGGCAGATAAATCAGCCTAGGTATAGGGATGGTGCCAAGGAAAAAGCTGTGAAAGCTGCCATGTTGTTGCACTTTTGTACTCCCCTTGGGATGCCTTGAACAGCTGCAGTGTGCCTGGAGCTAAGGGCTTCCTAGTTTCAAAAATCCTAGCCCTAGGCCTAAGCCTAACAGTAACCCTGGGAAAGTAAATCAGCCTGGTGTTAGGCTTCTTGCCAAGGAAAAAGCTGTGAAAGCTGCCATGTTGTTGCACTTTTGTACTCCCCTTGGGATGCCTTGAACAGCTGCAGTGTGCCTGGAGCCCAGGGCTTCCTAGTTTCAAAAATCCTAGCCCTAGGCCTAAGCCTAACAGTAACCCTGGGAAAGTATGTCAGCCTGGTGTTAGGCTTCTTGCCAAGGAAAAAGCCGTGAAAGCAGCCATGTTGTGGCACTTTTGCACTCCCTTTTGGATGCCTTTCACAGCTCCAGTGTGCCTGGAACTCAGGGCTTCCTGATTTTAAAAATCCTAGCCCTAGGCCGAACCCCAACCCTAAGACGAGAAAGGCAAATCAGCCAGGAATTAGGCATGTCCCCAAGGAAAAAGCTGTGGAGGCAGGCATGTTGTGGTACTTTTGCGCTCTTCTTGGCTAGTCCTTCGCAGCTGCTGTGTTCTTGGAACTCAGGGCTTTCTGGTTAATAGACCCTTACCCTAGGCGTAACTCAAACCTTAACCCTAGGAAGGAAAATCAACCTATGTTTCGGGATGGTCTCATGGAAATATCAGTGGTGGCAGCCAAGTTGCGTCACTTTTGCGCTCCCCTTGGGATGCCTTTCACAGCTGCAGTGTGCCTGGAGCCCAGGGCTTCCTGGTTTTAAAAGTCCTAGGCCTAAGCCTAACAGTAACCCTAGGAAGGTAAATCAGCCGGGTATTAGGGTTCTTCCTAAGGGAAAAGCCGTGAAAGTGTAGGGGCCTGAATATATGTATTGTTATAAAGGAGTCCTTGTGAATATATATATATGTAGTGAGAGTCCTATGTATTAGATAGGTGGGTCCTGTTGCTCTGGATGAGCTACAGCTGTGGGATCCTTGGTTGGGTAGCAGCTGTAGCTCATGAAGGCCTCTGGGATAAAAGGGGGTTGGGTCGAGAGCCCAGAAGGAGCCCCTATGGAAGCCATGAGGAACTGTGCTGCAGAGAGGAGCTGCATAATAGGACCAGCAAGAAGGTATGGACTTTAAGATGGGACTCCAGAAATATGAAATACAATAAGATAACAACAACAATAATGTAGGGGCCTGAATATATGTATTAGGTATGGAATCCCCCGGACAGCCGAGAGCTGTGGCAGCCGGAGAGCTGGGACAGTGGAATATAGGACAGCCGAGAGCTGTGGCAGCCTGAGAGCTGGGACAGATGAAGATAGGACAGCTGAGAGCTGTGGCAGCCTGAGAGCTGGGACAGATATGGATATTGTAACTGTGTAATGGAGAAATTGTTAAAAGAAAAGGGGGGAAATGTAGGGGCCTGAATATATGTATTAGGTATGGAATCCCCCGGACAGCCGAGAGCTGTGGCAGCTGGAGAGCTGGGACAGTGGAAGATAGGACAGCCGAGAGCTGTGGCAGCCTGGGAGCTGGGACAGATATGGATATTGTAACTGTGTAATTGAGAAATTGTTAAAAGAAAAGGGGGGAAATGTAGGGGCCTGAATATATGTATTGTTATAAAGGAGTCCTTGTGAATATATATATGTAGTGAGAGTCCTATGTATTAGATAGGTGGGTCCTGTTGCTCTGGATGAGCTACAGCTGTGGGATCCTTGGTTGGGTAGCAGCTGTAGCTCATGAAGGCCTCTGGGATAAAAGGGGGTTGGGTCGAGAGCCCAGGAGGAGCCCCTATGGAAGCCATGAGGAACTGTGCTGCAGAGAGGAGCTGCATAATAGGACCAGCAAGAAGGTATGGACTTTAAGATGGGACTCCAGAAATATGAAATACAATAAGATAACAACAACATGAAAGCAGCCATGTTGTGGCACTTCTGCACTCCCTTTGGGATGCCTTTGGCAGATGAAGTAAGCCTGGAACTCAGGGCTTCCTGGTTAAAGAAATTCAAGCCCTAGGCTGAACCCTAACCCTAACCCTAGGCAGATAAATCAGCCTAGGTATAGGGATGGTGCCAAGGAAAAAGCTGTGAAAGCTGCCATGTTGTTGCACTTTTGTACTCCCCTTGGGATGCCTTGAACAGCTGCAGTGTGCCTGGAGCTAAGGGCTTCCTAGTTTTAAAAATCCTAGCCCTAGGCCTAAGCCTAACAGTAACCCTGGGAAGGTAAGTCAGCCTGGTGTTAGGCGTCTTGCCAAGGAAAAAGGCGTGAAAGCAGCCATGTTGTGGCACTTCTGCACTCCCTTTGGGATGCCTTTGGCAGATGAAGTAAGCCTGGAACTCAGGGCTTCCTGGTTAAAGAAATCCAAGCCCTAGGCTGAACCCTAACCCTAACCCTAGGCAGATAAATCAGCCTAGGTATAGGGATGGTGCCAAGGAAAAAGCTGTGAAAGCTGCCATGTTGTTGCACTTTTGTACTCCCCTTGGGATGCCTTGAACAGCTGCAGTGTGCCTGGAGCTAAGGGCTTCCTAGTTTCAAAAATCCTAGCCCTAGGCCTAAGCCTAACAGTAACCCTGGGAAAGTAAATCAGCCTGATGTTAGGCTTCTTGCCAAGGAAAAAGCCGTGAAAGCAGCCATGTTGTGGCACTTCTGCACTCCCTTGGGATGCCTTTGGCAGATGAAGTAAGCCTGGAACTCAGGGCTTCCTGGTTAAAGAAATCCAAGCCCTAGGCTGAACCCTAACCCTAACCCTAGGCAGATAAATCAGCCTAGGTATAGGGATGGTGCCAAGGAAAAAGCTGTGAAAGCTGCCATGTTGTTGCACTTTTGTACTCCCCTTGGGATGCCTTGAACAGCTGCAGTGTGCCTGGAGCTAAGGGCTTCCTAGTTTCAAAAATCCTAGCCCTAGGCCTAAGCCTAACAGTAACCCTGGGAAAGTAAATCAGCCTGGTGTTAGGCTTCTTGCCAAGGAAAAAGCTGTGAAAGCTGCCATGTTGTTGCACTTTTGTACTCCCTTTTGGATGCCTTGAACAGCTGCAGTGTGCCTGGAGCCCAGGGCTTCCTAGTTTCAAAAATCCTAGCCCTAGGCCTAAGCCTAACAGTAACCCTGGGAAAGTATGTCAGCCTGGTGTTAGGCTTCTTGCCAAGGAAAAAGCTGTGAAAGCAGCCATGTTGTGGCACTTTTGCACTCCCTTTTGGATGCCTTTCACAGCTCCAGTGTGCCTGGAACTCAGGGCTTCCTGATTTTAAAAATCCTAGCCCTAGGCCGAACCCCAACCCTAAGACGAGAAAGGCAAATCAGCCAGGAATTAGGCATGTCCCCAAGGAAAAAGCTGTGGAGGCAGGCATGTTGTGGTACTTTTGCGCTCTTCTTGGCTAGTCCTTCGCAGCTGCTGTGTTCTTGGAACTCAGGGCTTTCTGGTTAATAGACCCTTACCCTAGGCGTAACTCAAACCTTAACCCTAGGAAGGAAAATCAACCTATGTTTCGGGATGGTCTCATGGAAATATCAGTGGTGGCAGCCAAGTTGCGTCACTTTTGCGCTCCCCTTGGGATGCCTTTCGCAGCTGCAGTGTGCCTGGAGCCCAGGGCTTCCTGGTTTTAAAAGTCCTAGGCCTAAGCCTAACAGTAACCCTAGGAAGGTAAATCAGCCGGGTATTAGGGTTCTTCCTAAGGGAAAAGCCGTGAAAGTGTAGGGGCCTGAATATATGTATTGTTATAAAGGAGTCCTTGTGAATATATATATATGTAGTGAGAGTCCTATGTATTAGATAGGTGGGTCCTGTTGCTCTGGATGAGCTACAGCTGTGGGATCCTTGGTTGGGTAGCAGCTGTAGCTCATGAAGGCCTCTGGGATAAAAGGGGGTTGGGTCGAGAGCCCAGAAGGAGCCCCTATGGAAGCCATGAGGAACTGTGCTGCAGAGAGGAGCTGCATAATAGGACCAGCAAGAAGGTATGGACTTTAAGATGGGACTCCAGAAATATGAAATACAATAAGATAACAACAACAATAATGTAGGGGCCTGAATATATGTATTAGGTATGGAATCCCCCGGACAGCCGAGAGCTGTGGCAGCCGGAGAGCTGGGACAGTGGAATATAGGACAGCCGAGAGCTGTGGCAGCCTGAGAGCTGGGACAGATGAAGATAGGACAGCTGAGAGCTGTGGCAGCCTGAGAGCTGGGACAGATATGGATATTGTAACTGTGTAATGGAGAAATTGTTAAAAGAAAAGGGGGGAAATGTAGGGGCCTGAATATATGTATTAGGTATGGAATCCCCCGGACAGCCGAGAGCTGTGGCAGCTGGAGAGCTGGGACAGTGGAAGATAGGACAGCCGAGAGCTGTGGCAGCCTGGGAGCTGGGACAGATATGGATATTGTAACTGTGTAATTGAGAAATTGTTAAAAGAAAAGGGGGGAAATGTAGGGGCCTGAATATATGTATTGTTATAAAGGAGTCCTTGTGAATATATATATGTAGTGAGAGTCCTATGTATTAGATAGGTGGGTCCTGTTGCTCTGGATGAGCTACAGCTGTGGGATCCTTGGTTGGGTAGCAGCTGTAGCTCATGAAGGCCTCTGGGATAAAAGGGGGTTGGGTCGAGAGCCCAGGAGGAGCCCCTATGGAAGCCATGAGGAACTGTGCTGCAGAGAGGAGCTGCATAATAGGACCAGCAAGAAGGTATGGACTTTAAGATGGGACTCCAGAAATATGAAATACAATAAGATAACAACAACATGAAAGCAGCCATGTTGTGGCACTTCTGCACTCCCTTTGGGATGCCTTTGGCAGATGAAGTAAGCCTGGAACTCAGGGCTTCCTGGTTAAAGAAATTCAAGCCCTAGGCTGAACCCTAACCCTAACCCTAGGCAGATAAATCAGCCTAGGTATAGGGATGGTGCCAAGGAAAAAGCTGTGAAAGCTGCCATGTTGTTGCACTTTTGTACTCCCCTTGGGATGCCTTGAACAGCTGCAGTGTGCCTGGAGCTAAGGGCTTCCTAGTTTTAAAAATCCTAGCCCTAGGCCTAAGCCTAACAGTAACCCTGGGAAGGTAAGTCAGCCTGGTGTTAGGCGTCTTGCCAAGGAAAAAGGCGTGAAAGCAGCCATGTTGTGGCACTTCTGCACTCCCTTTGGGATGCCTTTGGCAGATGAAGTAAGCCTGGAACTCAGGGCTTCCTGGTTAAAGAAATCCAAGCCCTAGGCTGAACCCTAACCCTAACCCTAGGCAGATAAATCAGCCTAGGTATAGGGATGGTGCCAAGGAAAAAGCTGTGAAAGCTGCCATGTTGTTGCACTTTTGTACTCCCCTTGGGATGCCTTGAACAGCTGCAGTGTGCCTGGAGCTAAGGGCTTCCTAGTTTCAAAAATCCTAGCCCTAGGCCTAAGCCTAACAGTAACCCTGGGAAAGTAAATCAGCCTGATGTTAGGCTTCTTGCCAAGGAAAAAGCCGTGAAAGCAGCCATGTTGTGGCACTTCTGCACTCCCTTGGGATGCCTTTGGCAGATGAAGTAAGCCTGGAACTCAGGGCTTCCTGGTTAAAGAAATCCAAGCCCTAGGCTGAACCCTAACCCTAACCCTAGGCAGATAAATCAGCCTAGGTATAGGGATGGTGCCAAGGAAAAAGCTGTGAAAGCTGCCATGTTGTTGCACTTTTGTACTCCCCTTGGGATGCCTTGAACAGCTGCAGTGTGCCTGGAGCTAAGGGCTTCCTAGTTTCAAAAATCCTAGCCCTAGGCCTAAGCCTAACAGTAACCCTGGGAAAGTAAATCAGCCTGGTGTTAGGCTTCTTGCCAAGGAAAAAGCTGTGAAAGCTGCCATGTTGTTGCACTTTTGTACTCCCTTTTGGATGCCTTGAACAGCTGCAGTGTGCCTGGAGCCCAGGGCTTCCTAGTTTCAAAAATCCTAGCCCTAGGCCTAAGCCTAACAGTAACCCTGGGAAAGTATGTCAGCCTGGTGTTAGGCTTCTTGCCAAGGAAAAAGCTGTGAAAGCAGCCATGTTGTGGCACTTTTGCACTCCCTTTTGGATGCCTTTCACAGCTCCAGTGTGCCTGGAACTCAGGGCTTCCTGATTTTAAAAATCCTAGCCCTAGGCCGAACCCCAACCCTAAGACGAGAAAGGCAAATCAGCCAGGAATTAGGCATGTCCCCAAGGAAAAAGCTGTGGAGGCAGGCATGTTGTGGTACTTTTGCGCTCTTCTTGGCTAGTCCTTCGCAGCTGCTGTGTTCTTGGAACTCAGGGCTTTCTGGTTAATAGACCCTTACCCTAGGCGTAACTCAAACCTTAACCCTAGGAAGGAAAATCAACCTATGTTTCGGGATGGTCTCATGGAAATATCAGTGGTGGCAGCCAAGTTGCGTCACTTTTGCGCTCCCCTTGGGATGCCTTTCGCAGCTGCAGTGTGCCTGGAGCCCAGGGCTTCCTGGTTTTAAAAGTCCTAGGCCTAAGCCTAACAGTAACCCTAGGAAGGTAAATCAGCCGGGTATTAGGGTTCTTCCTAAGGGAAAAGCCGTGAAAGTGTAGGGGCCTGAATATATGTATTGTTATAAAGGAGTCCTTGTGAATATATATATATGTAGTGAGAGTCCTATGTATTAGATAGGTGGGTCCTGTTGCTCTGGATGAGCTACAGCTGTGGGATCCTTGGTTGGGTAGCAGCTGTAGCTCATGAAGGCCTCTGGGATAAAAGGGGGTTGGGTCGAGAGCCCAGAAGGAGCCCCTATGGAAGCCATGAGGAACTGTGCTGCAGAGAGGAGCTGCATAATAGGACCAGCAAGAAGGTATGGACTTTAAGATGGGACTCCAGAAATATGAAATACAATAAGATAACAACAACAATAATGTAGGGGCCTGAATATATGTATTAGGTATGGAATCCCCCGGACAGCCGAGAGCTGTGGCAGCCGGAGAGCTGGGACAGTGGAATATAGGACAGCCGAGAGCTGTGGCAGCCTGAGAGCTGGGACAGATGAAGATAGGACAGCTGAGAGCTGTGGCAGCCTGAGAGCTGGGACAGATATGGATATTGTAACTGTGTAATGGAGAAATTGTTAAAAGAAAAGGGGGGAAATGTAGGGGCCTGAATATATGTATTAGGTATGGAATCCCCCGGACAGCCGAGAGCTGTGGCAGCTGGAGAGCTGGGACAGTGGAAGATAGGACAGCCGAGAGCTGTGGCAGCCTGGGAGCTGGGACAGATATGGATATTGTAACTGTGTAATTGAGAAATTGTTAAAAGAAAAGGGGGGAAATGTAGGGGCCTGAATATATGTATTGTTATAAAGGAGTCCTTGTGAATATATATATGTAGTGAGAGTCCTATGTATTAGATAGGTGGGTCCTGTTGCTCTGGATGAGCTACAGCTGTGGGATCCTTGGTTGGGTAGCAGCTGTAGCTCATGAAGGCCTCTGGGATAAAAGGGGGTTGGGTCGAGAGCCCAGGAGGAGCCCCTATGGAAGCCATGAGGAACTGTGCTGCAGAGAGGAGCTGCATAATAGGACCAGCAAGAAGGTATGGACTTTAAGATGGGACTCCAGAAATATGAAATACAATAAGATAACAACAACATGAAAGCAGCCATGTTGTGGCACTTCTGCACTCCCTTTGGGATGCCTTTGGCAGATGAAGTAAGCCTGGAACTCAGGGCTTCCTGGTTAAAGAAATTCAAGCCCTAGGCTGAACCCTAACCCTAACCCTAGGCAGATAAATCAGCCTAGGTATAGGGATGGTGCCAAGGAAAAAGCTGTGAAAGCTGCCATGTTGTTGCACTTTTGTACTCCCCTTGGGATGCCTTGAACAGCTGCAGTGTGCCTGGAGCTAAGGGCTTCCTAGTTTTAAAAATCCTAGCCCTAGGCCTAAGCCTAACAGTAACCCTGGGAAGGTAAGTCAGCCTGGTGTTAGGCGTCTTGCCAAGGAAAAAGGCGTGAAAGCAGCCATGTTGTGGCACTTCTGCACTCCCTTTGGGATGCCTTTGGCAGATGAAGTAAGCCTGGAACTCAGGGCTTCCTGGTTAAAGAAATCCAAGCCCTAGGCTGAACCCTAACCCTAACCTTAGGCAGATAAATCAGCCTAGGTATAGGGATGGTGCCAAGGAAAAAGCTGTGAAAGCTGCCATGTTGTTGCACTTTTGTACTCCCCTTGGGATGCCTTGAACAGCTGCAGTGTGCCTGGAGCTAAGGGCTTCCTAGTTTCAAAAATCCTAGCCCTAGGCCTAAGCCTAACAGTAACCCTAGGAAAGTAAATCAGCCTGATGTTAGGCTTCTTGCCAAGGAAAAAGCCGTGAAAGCAGCCATGTTGTGGCACTTTTGCACTCCCTTTGGATGCCTTTCACAGCTCCAGTGTGCCTGGAACTCAGGGCTTCCTGCTTTTAAAAATCCTAGCCCTAGGCCGAACCCCAACCCTAAGACGAGAAAGGCAAATCAGCCAGGAATTAGGCATGTCCCCAAGGAAAAAGCTGTGGAGGCAGGCATGTTGTGCTACTTTTGCGCTCTTCTTGGCTAGTCCTTCGCAGCTGCTGTGTTCTTGGAACTCAGGGCTTTCTGGTTAATAGAACCCTTACCCTAGGCGTAACTCAAACCTTAACCCTAGGAAGGAAAATCAGCCTATGGTTCGGGATGGTCTCATGGAAATATCAGTGGTGGCAGCCAAGTTGCGTCACTTTTGCGCTCCCCTTGGGATGCCTTTTGCAGCTGCAGTGTGCCTGGAGCCCAGGGCTTCCTGGTTTTAAAAGTCCTAGGCCTAAGCCTAACAGTAACCCTAGGAAGGTAAATCAGCCGGGTATTAGGGTTCTTCCTAAGGGAAAAGCCGTGAAAGCAGCCATGTTGTGGCACTTCTGCACTCCCTTTGGGATGCCTTTGGCAGATGAAGTAAGCCTGGAACTCAGGGCTTCCTGGTTAAAGAAATCCAAGCCCTAGGCTGAACCCTAACCCTAACCCTAGGCAGATAAATCAGCCTAGGTATAGGGATGGTGCCAAGGAAAAAGCTGTGAAAGCTGCCATGTTGTTGCACTTTTGTACTCCCCTTGGGATGCCTTGAACAGCTGCAGTGTGCCTGGAGCCCAGGGCTTCCTAGTTTCAAAAATCCTAGCCCTAGGCCTAAGCCTAACAGTAACCCTGGGAAAGTAAATCAGCCTGATGTTAGGTTTCTTGCCAAGGAAAAAGCCGTGAAAGCAGCCATGTTGTGGCACTTTTGCACTCCCTTTTGGATGCCTTTCACAGCTCCAGTGTGCCTGGAACTCAGGGCTTCCTGATTTTAAAAATCCTAGCCCTAGGCCGAACCCCAACCCTAAGACGAGAAAGGCAAATCAGCCAGGAATTAGGCATGTCCCCAAGGAAAAAGCTGTGGAGGCAGGCATGTTGTGGTACTTTTGCGCTCTTCTTGGCTAGTCCTTCGCAGCTGCTGTGTTCTTGGAACTCAGGGCTTTCTGGTTAATAGAACCCTTACCCTAGGCGTAACTCAAACCTTAACCCTAGGAAGGAAAATCAGCCTATGGTTCGGGATGGTCTCATGGAAATATCAGTGGTGGCAGCCAAGTTGCGTCACTTTTGCGCTCCCCTTGGGATGCCTTTTGCAGCTGCAGTGTGCCTGGAGCCCAGGGCTTCCTGGTTTTAAAAGTCCTAGGCCTAAGCCTAACAGTAACCCTAGGAAGGTAAATCAGCCGGGTATTAGGGTTCTTCCTAAGGGAAAAGCCGTGAAAGCAGCCATGTTGTGGCACTTCTGCACTCCCTTTGGGATGCCTTTGGCAGATGAAGTAAGCCTGGAACTCAGGGCTTCCTGGTTAAAAAAATGCAAGCCCTAGGCTGAACCCTAACCCTAACCCTAGGCAGATAAATCAGCCTAGGTATAGGGATGGTGCCAAGGAAAAAGCTGTGAAAGCTGCCATGTTGTTGCACTTTTGTACTCCCCTTGGGATGCCTTGAACAGCTGCAGTGTGCCTGGAGCCCAGGGCTTCCTAGTTTTAAAAATCCTAGCCCTAGGCCTAAGCCTAACAGTAACCCTTGGAAGGCAAATCAGCCTGGTGTTAGGCTTCTTGCCAAGGAA
Source organism: Ammospiza caudacuta (assembly GCF_027887145.1). NCBI lineage: Eukaryota > Metazoa > Chordata > Aves > Passeriformes > Passerellidae > Ammospiza > Ammospiza caudacuta. Next base: position 12,037 of record NW_026682987.1, read on the forward strand.
AAAGCCGTGAAAGCAGCCATGTTGTGGCACTTTTGCACTCCCTTTTGGATGCCTTTCACAGCTCCAGTGTGCCTGGAACTCAGGGCTTCCTGATTTTAAAAATCCTAGCCCTAGGCCGAACCCCAACCCTAAGACGAGAAAGGCAAATCAGCCAGGAATTAGGCATGTCCCCAAGGAAAAAGCTGTGGAGGCAGCCAAGTTGCGTCACTTTTGCGCTCCCCTTGGGATGCCTTTCGCAGCTGCAGTGTGCCTGGAGCCCAGGGCTTCCTGGTTTTAAAAGTCCTAGGCCTAAGCCTAACAGTAACCCTAGGAAGGTAAATCAGCCGGGTATTAGGGTTCTTCCTAAGGGAAAAGCCGTGAAAGCAGCCATGTTGTGGCACTTCTGCACTCCCTTTGGGATGCCTTTGGCAGATGAAGTAAGCCTGGAACTCAGGGCTTCCTGGTTAAAGAAACCCAAGCCCTAGGCTGAAACCTAACTTTATTTCCAGGAAGGAAAATCAGCCTAAGTATAGGGATCGTGCAACCTCTAGAACACGATGGGAGTTGTTTTCTGCGCTGGCACGGTTTTTCATAGCCAGACAGAGTGTCAAAGCTTTCGTCTAAGATGTAGACGAGAAGAGACGCTAAAGAAGAAGGTACAATGCTCTCCGGAGCTAAGAGCCGCTCCCGGGCCTCTTTCGGCAGAAGCCGCTGTAAGGAGAGCACAGTGAGCGGCACAATCGTCTTTGCGCGAAGAAGCCGCTTTTTCGCCTTCGGGAGCCGGAGAGAGTGGCACCTTCGGACAGGTGAAGAAGAAAGCCGTACAACACTGGGATTGTGTGCGCAGCTTGCCATCTGATAGAAAACAGTACTTTTGCACTCTTCTGACTTTTCCAATCACATGAACATTCGATTGGAAGCTGTTTTGGACAAGTTTCGTTCCCTTCTTCCATAACACTCGGCACACCTCGGTGCTAGGTCTAGAACACGATAGTAGGTGTTTCAGTGCTGGCAAAGTTTTTCCTCGCCAGACATAGCGGAAATGCTTTTTGCTAAGATGTAGACGAGAAGAGACGCTAAAGACGAAGGTACGATGCTCTCCGGAGCTAAGAGCCGCTCCCGGGCGTCTTTCGGCAGTAGCCGCGCTTAGGAGAGCAGAGTGAGCGGCACATTCGTCTTTGCGCGAAGAAGCCGCTTTTTCGCCTCCGGGAGCCGGAGAGAGTGGCACCTTCGGACAGGTGAAGAAGGAAGCTGTACAACACTGGGATTCTGTGCGCAGCTTGCCAACTGACAGGAAATAGTACCTTTGCACTTTCCTGACTTTTCCAATCACATGAACATTCGATTGGAAGCTGTTTTGGACAAGTTTCTTTCCCTTCTTCCGAAACACTCGGCACACCTCCGAGGAACGTCTAGAACACGTTAGGAGATGTTTTCTGTGCTGGCAAAGTTTTTCCTCGACAGACATAGTGGAAAAGCTTTTTGCTAAGCTGTAGACGAGAAGAGACGCTAAAGACGAAGGTACGATGCCCTCCGGAGCTAAGAGCCGCTTCCGGGCCTCTTTCGGCAGTAGCCGCGCTTAGGAGAGCAGAGTGAGCGGCACAATCGTCTTTGCGCGAAGAAGCCGCTTTTTCGCCTCCGGGAGCCGGAGAGAGTGGCACCTTCGGACAGGTGAAGAAGGAAGCTGTACAACACTGGGATTGTGTGCGCAGCTTGCCAACTGATAGGAAATAGTACCTTTGCACTTTCCTGACTTTTCCAATAATATGAACATTCGATTGGAAGCTGTTTTGGACAAGTTTCTTTCCCTTCTTCCGAAACACTCGGCACACCTCCGTGCAACGTCTAGAGCACGATAGGAGGTGTTTTCAGTGCTGGCAAAGTTTTTCCTAGGAAATCATAGTGGAAAAGTTTTCTGCTAAGATGTAGAGGAGAAGAGACGCTAAAGACGAAGGTACGATGCTCTCCTGAGCTAAGCGCCGCTCCCGGGCCTCTTTCGGCAGAAGCCGCCCTATGGAGAGCACAGTGAGCGGCACAATCGTCTTTGCGCGAAGAAGCCACTTCTTCGCCTCGGGCAGCCGGAGAGAGCGGCAGCTTCGGAAAGGTGAAGAATGAAGCTGTACAGCACTGGGATTGTGTGCCCAGCTTGCCAACTTCTCGATCACGATGGGTGATGTTTTCTAAGCTGTCACGGTTTTTCCTAGATAGACATAGTGGAAAAGCTTTTTGCTAAGATGTAGACCAAAAGACGCTAAAGACGAAGTTACGATACTCTCCGGAGCTAAGTGCCGCTCCCGGGCTTCTTTTAGCAGAAGCCGCGCTAAGAGAGCACAGTGAGCGGCACAATCGTCTTTGCGCGAAGAAGCCGCTTCTTCGCCTCCGGGAGCCGGAGAGAGCGGCACCTTCGGAAAGGTGAAGAAGGAAGCTGTACAACACTGGGATTGTGTGCGCAGCTTGCCACCTGATAGAAAACAGTACCTTTGCACTCTCCTGATTTTCCAATCACATGAACATTCGATTGGAAGCTGTTTTGGACAACTTTTCTTTTCTTCATGTCAAACACTTGGAAGACCTCCGTGCAACGTCCAGAACACGATGGGAGATGTTTTCTGTGCTGGCACAGTTTTTCCTCACCAGACATAGTTGAAAAGCTTTTTGCTAAGATGTAGACGAGAAGAGACGCTAAAGACGAAGGTACGATGCTCTCCGGAGCTAAGAGCCGCTCCCGGGCGTCTTTCGGCAGAAGCCGCGCTATGGAGAGCACAGTGAGCGGCACAATCGTCTTTGCGCGAAGAAGCCGCTTCTTCGCCTCCGGGAGCCGGAGAGAGCGGCACCTTCGGACAGGTGAAGAAGGAAGCTGTACAACACTGGGATTGTGTGCGCAGCTTGCCACCTGATAGAAAACAGTAGCTTTGCCCTCTCCTGACTTTTCCAAACACATGAACATTCGATTGGAAGCTCTTTTGGACAACTTTTCTTTTCTTCCAGCCAAACACTTTCCAGGCCTCCGTGCAACTTCTCGGTCACGATGGGAGTTGTTTTCTTTGTTGGCATGGTTTTTCCTAGCAGACATAGTGGAAAAGCTTTTTGCTAAGCTGTAGACGAGAAGAGACGCTAAAGACGAAGGTACGATGCTCTCCGGAGCTAAGAGCCGCTCCCGGGCCTCTTTCGGCAGAAGCCGCGCTATGGAGAGCACAGTGAGCGGCACAATCGTCTTTGCGCGAAGAAGCCGCTTCTTCGGCTCCTTGAGCCGGAGAGAGCGGCAGTTTCGAAAAGGTGAAGAAGGAAGCTGTACAACACTGGGATTCTGTGCCCAGCTTGCCAGATGATAGAAAACAGTACCTTTGCACTCTCCTGACTTTTCCAATCACATGAACATTCGATTGGAAGCTGTTTTGGACAACTTTTCTTCCAGCCAAACCCTTGCCAGACTTCTATGCAACTTCTCGATCACGATGGGAGATGTTTTCTGTGCTGGCACTGTTTTTCCTAGCACGACATAGTGGAAAACCTTTCCTCTAAGATGTAGACGAGAAGAGACGCTAAAGACGAAGGTACGATGCTCTCCGGTGCTAAGAGCCGCTCCCGGGCGTCTATTGGCAAAAGCCGCGCTCAGCACAGCACTTTGAGCAGCACAATCGTGTTTGCGCGAAGAAGCCGCTTCTACTGCTCCAAGAGCCGGAGAGAGCGGCACCTTCGGAAAGGTGAAGAAGGAAGCTGTACAACACTGGGATTGTGTGCGCAGCTTGCCACCTGATAGAAAACAGTGCCTTTGCACTCTCTTGACTTTTTCAATCACATGAACATTCGATTGGAAGCTGTTTTGGACAACTTTTCTTCCAGCCAAACACTTTACAGACCTCTCTGCAACTTCCCTGTCACGATGGGAGTTGTTTTCTGCGCTGGCACGGTTTTTCATAGCCAGACAGAGTGGAAAATCTTTCTGCTAGGATGTAGACCATAAAAGACGCTAAAGACGAAGGTACGATGCTCTCCGGAGCTAAGAGCCGCTCCCGGGCGTCTTTCGGCAGAAGCCGCGCTAAGGAGAGCACAGTGAGCGGCACAATCGTCTTTGCGCGAAGAAGCCGCTTCTTCGCCTCCGGGAGCCGGAGAGAGCGGCACCTTCGGAAAGGTGAAGAAGGAAGCTGTACAACACTGGGATTGTGTGCGCAGCTTGCCACCTGATAGAAAACAGTACCTCTGCACTCTCCTGCCTTTTCCAATCACATGAACATTCGATTGGAAGCTGTTTTGGACAACTTTTCTTTTCTTCATGTCAAACACTTGGAAGACCTCCGTGCAACGTCCAGAACACGATGGGAGATGTTTTCTGTGCTGGCACAGTTTTTCCTCACCAGACATAGTTGAAAAGCTTTTTGCTAAGATGTAGACGAGAAGAGACGCTAAAGACGAAGGTACGATGCTCTCCGGAGCTAAGAGCCGCTCCCGGGCGTCTTTCGGCAGAAGCCGCCCTATGGAGAGCACAGTGAGCGGCACAATCGTCTTTGCGCGAAGAAGCCGCTTCTTCGCCTCCGGGAGCCGGAGAGAGCGGCACCTTCGGACAGGTGAAGAAGGAAGCTGTACAACACTGGGATTGTGTGCGCAGCTTGCCACCTGATAGAAAACAGTAGCTTTGCCCTCTCCTGACTTTTCCAAACACATGAACATTCGATTGGAAGCTCTTTTGGACAACTTTTCTTCCAGCCAAACACTTTACAGACCTCTCTGCTACTTCCCGGTCACGATGGGTGTGGTTTTCTGTGCTGGCACGGTTTTTCATAGCCAGACATAGTGGAAAAGCTTTCGTCTAAGATGTAGACGAGAAGAGACTGTAAAGACGAAGGTACGATGCTCTCCGGAGCTATGCGCAGCTCTCGGGCGTCGTTCTGCAGAAGCCGCGCTCAGCAGATCACTGTGAGCGGCACAATCGTCTTAGCGCAAAGTAGCGGCTTCTTCTGCTCCAAGAGCCGGACAGAGTGGCAGCTTCGGAAAGGTGAAGAAGGAAGCTGTACAACACTGGGATTTTGTGGGCAGCTCTCCAGCTGATAGAAAACAGTACCTTTGCACTCTCCTGCAAACACATGAACATTCGATTGGAAGCTGTTTTGGACAACTTTTCTTTTCTTCCTGCCAAACACTTGCCCGACTTCTCTGCAACTTCTCGATCACGATGGGTGTTGTTTTCTGTGCCGGCACAGTTTTTCCTAGCCAGACACCGTGGAAAAGCTTTTTGCTAAGATGGAGACGAGAAGAGACGCTAAAGACGAAGGTACGATGCTCTCCGGGGCTAAGCGCCGCTCCTGGTCGTCTTTCTTCAGATGACGCGCTCAGCAGAGCACTGGGAGCGGCACAATCGTCTGTGCGCGAAGAAGCGGCTTCTTCGGCTCCGGGAGCCGGAGAGAGCGGCAACTCCGGAAATGTGAAGAAGGAACCAGCACAACACTGGGATTTTGTGCGCAGCTTGCCAACTGCAAGAAAACAGTAAATTTGCACTCTCCTGATTTTCCAATCATATGAACATTCGATTGGAAGCTGATTTGGACAACTTTTCTTTTCTTCATGCCAAACACTTGGAAGACCTCCGTGCTACGTCTAGAACACGATGGGAGATGTTTTCTGTGCTGGCACAGTTTTTCTTCACCAGACATAGTTGAAAAGCTTTTTGCTAAGATGTAGACGAGAAGAGACGCTAAAGACGAAGGTACGATGCTCTCCGGAGCTAAGAGCCGCTCCCGGGCCTCTTTCGGCAGAAGCCGCCCTATGGAGAGCACAGTGAGCGGCACAATCGTCTTTGCGCGAAGAAGCCGCTTCTTCGCCTCCGGGAGCCGGAGAGAGCGGCACCTTCGGACAGGTGAAGAAGAAAGCTGTACAACACTGGGATTGTGTGCGCAGCTTGTAAACTGATTGGAAACAGTACCTTTGCACTTTCCTGACTTTTCCAATCATATGAACATTCGATTGGAAGCTGTTTTGGACAACTTTTCTTTTCTTCCTGCCAAACACTTGGAAGACCTGCGAGCAACGTCTAGAACATGATGGGAGATGTTTTCTGTGCTGGCAAAGTTTTTCCTAGGCAAACATAGTGGAAAAGCTTTCTGCTAAGATGTAGAGGAGAAGAGACGCTAAAGACGAAGGTACGATGCTCTCCGGGGCTAAGAGCCGCTCCCGGGCCTCTTTCGGCAGAAGCCGCGCTCAGCAGAGCACAGTGAGCGGCACAATCGTCTTTGCGCGAAGAAGCCGCTTCTTCGCCTCCGGGAGCCGGAGAGAGCGGCACCTTCGGAAAGGTGAAGAAGGAAGCTGTACAACACTGCGATTGTGTGCGCAGCCTGCCAACCGATAGAAAACAGTATCTTTAAACTCTCCTGACTTTTCCAATCATATGAACATTCGATTGGAAGCTGTTTTGGACAACTTTTCTTTTCTTCATGCCAAACACTTGGAAGACCTCCGTGCAACGTCTAGAACACGATAGGAGATGTTTTCTGTTCTGGAAAAGTTTTTCCTAGGCAAACATAGTTGAAAAGCTTTTTGTTAAGATGTAGACGAGAAGAGACGCTAAAGACGAAGGTACGATGCTCTACGGAGCTAAGAGCCGCTCCCAGGCGTCTTTCGGCAGAAGCCGCGCTAAGGAGTGCACAGTGAGCGGCACAATCGTCTATGCGCGATGAAGCCGCTTCTTCGCCTCCGGGAGCCGGAGAGAGCGGCACCTTCGGTGAGGTGAAGAAGGAAGCTGTACAACACTGGGATTGTGTGCGCAGCTTGCCAACTGCTAGAAAACAGTACCTTTGCACTCTCCTGACTTTTCCAATCACATGAACATTCGATTGGAAGCTGTTTTGGACAACTTTTCTTTTCTTCATGCCAAACACTTGGAAGACCTCCGTGCAACGTCTAGAACACGATGGGAGATGTTTTCTGTGCTGGCAAAGTTTTTCCTAGGCAAACAGTGGAAAACCTTTTTGCTAAGATGTAGACGAGAAGAGACGCTAAAGACGAAGGTACGACGCTCTCCGGAGCTAAGAGCCGCTCCCGGGCGTCTTTCGGCAAAAGCCTCGCTAAGGAGAGCACAGTGAGCGGCACAATTGTCTTTGCGCGAAGAAGCCGCTTCTTCGCCTCCGGGAGACGGAGACAGCGGGACCATCGGAAAGGTGAAGAAGGAAGCTGTACAACACTGGGATTGTGTGCGCAGCTTGCCAAATTCTAGAAAACAGTACCTTTGCACTCTTCTGACTTTTCCGATCACATGAACATTCGATTGGAAGCTGTTTTGGACAAGTTTCTTTTCGACAAGGAAAAAGCCGTGAAAGCAGCCATGTTGTGGCACTTTTGCACTCCCTTTTGGATGCCTTTCACAGCTCCAGTGTGCCTGGAACTCAGGGCTTCCTGATTTTAAAAATCCTAGCCCTAGGCTGAACCCTAACCCTAACCCTAGGCAGATAAATCAGCCTAGGTATAGGGATGGTGCCAAGGAAAAAGCTGTGAAAGCTGCCATGTTGTTGCACTTTTGTACTCCCCTTGGGATGCCTTGAACAGCTGCAGTGTGCCTGGAGCTAAGGGCTTCCTAGTTTCAAAAATCCTAGCCCTAGGCCTAAGCCTAACAGTAACCCTGGGAAAGTAAATCAGCCTGATGTTAGGCTTCTTGCCAAGGAAAAAGGCGTGAAAGCAGCCATGTTGTGGCACTTTTGCACTCCCTTTGGGATGCCTTTGGCAGATGAAGTAAGCCTGGAACTCAGGGCTTCCTGGTTAAAGAAATCCAAGCCCTAGGCTGAACCCTAACCCTAACCCTAGGCAGATAAATCAGCCTAGGTATAGGGATGGTGCCAAGGAAAAAGCTGTGAAAGCTGCCATGTTGCTGCACTTTTGTACTCCCCTTGGGATGCCTTGAACAGCTGCAGTGTGCCTGGAGCTAAGGGCTTCCTAGTGTTAAAAATCCTAGCCCTAGGCCTAAGCCTAACAGTAACCCTGGGAAGGTAAATCAGCCTGGTGTTAGGCGTCTTGCCAAGGAAAAAGCCGTGAAAGCAGCCATGTTGTGGCACTTTTGCACTCCCTTTTGGATGCCTTTCACAGCTCCAGTGTGCCTGGAACTCAGGGCTTCCTGCTTTTAAAAATCCTAGCCCTAGGCCGAACCCCAACCCTAAGACGAGAAAGGCAAATCAGCCAGGAATTAGGCATGTCCCCAAGGAAAAAGCTGTGGAGGCAGGCATGTTGTGGTACTTTTGCGCTCTTCTTGGGTAGTCCTTCGCAGCTGCTGTGTTCTTAGAACTCAGGGCTTTCCGGTTAATTGACCCTTACCATAGGCGTAACTCAAACCTTAACCCTAGGAAGGAAAATCAGCTTATGGTTCGGGATGGTCTCTAGGAAATATCAGTGGTGGCAGCCAAGTTGCGTCACTTTTGCGCTCCCCTTGGGATGCCTTTCGCAGCTGCAGTGTGCCTGGAGCCCAGGGCTTCCTGGTTTTAAAAGTCCTAGGCCTAAGCCTAACAGTAACCCTAGGAAGGTAAATCAGCCGGGTATTAGGGTTCTTCCTAAGGGAAAAGCCGTGAAAGCAGCCATGTTGTGGCACTTCTGCACTCCCTTTGGGATGCCTTTGGCAGATGAAGTAAGCCTGGAACTCAGGGCTTCCTGGTTAAAAAAATCCAAGCCCTAGGCTGAACCCTAACCCTAACCCTAGGCAGATAAATCAGCCTAGGTATAGGGATGGTGCCAAGGAAAAAGCTGTGAAAGCTGCCATGTTGTTGCACTTTTGTACTCCCCTTGGGATGCCTTGAACAGCTGCAGTGTGCCTGGAGCCCAGGGCTTCCTAGTTTCAAAAATCCTAGCCCTAGGCCTAAGCCTAACAGTAACCCTGGGAAAGTATGTCAGCCTGGTGTTAGGCTTCTTGCCAAGGAAAAAGCTGTGAAAGCAGCCATGTTGTGGCACTTTTGCACTCCCTTTTGGATGCCTTTCACAGCTCCAGTGTGCCTGGAACTCAGGGCTTCCTGCTTTTAAAAATCCTAGCCCTAGGCCGAACCCCAACCCTAAGACGAGAAAGGCAAATCAGCCAGGAATTAGGCATGTCCCCAAGGAAAAAGCTGTGGAGGCAGGCATGTTGTGCTACTTTTGCGCTCTTCTTGGCTAGTCCTTCGCAGCTGCTGTGTTCTTGGAACTCAGGGCTTTCTGGTTAATAGACCCTTACCCTAGGCGTAACTCAAACCTTAACCCTAGGAAGGAAAATCAACCTATGTTTCGGGATGGTCTCATGGAAATATCAGTGGTGGCAGCCAAGTTGCGTCACTTTTGCGCTCCCCTTGGGATGCCTTTCGCAGCTGCAGTGTGCCTGGAGCCCAGGGCTTCCTGGTTTTAAAAGTCCTAGGCCTAAGCCTAACAGTAACCCTAGGAAGGTAAATCAGCCGGGTATTAGGGTTCTTCCTAAGGGAAAAGCCGTGAAAGTGTAGGGGCCTGAATATATGTATTGTTATAAAGGAGTCCTTGTGAATATATATATATGTAGTGAGAGTCCTATGTATTAGATAGGTGGGTCCTGTTGCTCTGGATGAGCTACAGCTGTGGGATCCTTGGTTGGGTAGCAGCTGTAGCTCATGAAGGCCTCTGGGATAAAAGGGGGTTGGGTCGAGAGCCCAGAAGGAGCCCCTATGGAAGCCATGAGGAACTGTGCTGCAGAGAGGAGCTGCATAATAGGACCAGCAAGAAGGTATGGACTTTAAGATGGGACTCCAGAAATATGAAATACAATAAGATAACAACAACAATTGGTGACCGCGACGTGATAAAGAACATGCAGCCAAGGAGAAGGTATGGACTCCCCTGGACAGCCGAGAGCTGTGGCAGCCGGAGAGCTGGGACAGTGGAAGATAGGACAGCTGAGAGCTGTGGCAGCCTGAGAGCTGGGACAGATATGGATATTGTAACTGTGTAATTGAGAAATTGTTAAAAGAAAAGGGGGGAAATGTAGGGGCCTGAATATATGTATTAGGTATGGAATCCCCCGGACAGCTGAGAGCTGTGGCAGCCGGAGAGCTGGGACAGTGGAAGATAGGACAGCCGAGAGCTGTGGCAGCCTGGGAGCTGGGACAGATATGGATATTGTAACTGTGTAATTGAGAAATTGTTAAAAGAAAAGGGGGGAAATGTAGGGGCCTGAATATATGTATTGTTATAAAGGAGTCCTTGTGAATATATATATATGTAGTGAGAGTCCTATGTATTAGATAGGTGGGTCCTGTTGCTCTGGATGAGCTACAGCTGTGGGATCCTTGGTTGGGTAGCAGCTGTAGCTCATGAAGGCCTCTGGGATAAAAGGGGGTTGGGTCGAGAGCCCAGAAGGAGCCCCTATGGAAGCCATGAGGAACTGTGCTGCAGAGAGGAGCTGCATAATAGGACCAGCAAGAAGGTATGGACTTTAAGATGGGACTCCAGAAATATGAAATACAATAAGATAACAACAACAATAATGTAGGGGCCTGAATATATGTATTAGGTATGGAATCCCCCGGACAGCCGAGAGCTGTGGCAGCCGGAGAGCTGGGACAGTGGAATATAGGACAGCCGAGAGCTGTGGCAGCCTGAGAGCTGGGACAGATGAAGATAGGACAGCTGAGAGCTGTGGCAGCCTGAGAGCTGGGACAGATATGGATATTGTAACTGTGTAATGGAGAAATTGTTAAAAGAAAAGGGGGGAAATGTAGGGGCCTGAATATATGTATTAGGTATGGAATCCCCCGGACAGCCGAGAGCTGTGGCAGCTGGAGAGCTGGGACAGTGGAAGATAGGACAGCCGAGAGCTGTGGCAGCCTGGGAGCTGGGACAGATATGGATATTGTAACTGTGTAATTGAGAAATTGTTAAAAGAAAAGGGGGGAAATGTAGGGGCCTGAATATATGTATTGTTATAAAGGAGTCCTTGTGAATATATATATGTAGTGAGAGTCCTATGTATTAGATAGGTGGGTCCTGTTGCTCTGGATGAGCTACAGCTGTGGGATCCTTGGTTGGGTAGCAGCTGTAGCTCATGAAGGCCTCTGGGATAAAAGGGGGTTGGGTCGAGAGCCCAGGAGGAGCCCCTATGGAAGCCATGAGGAACTGTGCTGCAGAGAGGAGCTGCATAATAGGACCAGCAAGAAGGTATGGACTTTAAGATGGGACTCCAGAAATATGAAATACAATAAGATAACAACAACATGAAAGCAGCCATGTTGTGGCACTTCTGCACTCCCTTTGGGATGCCTTTGGCAGATGAAGTAAGCCTGGAACTCAGGGCTTCCTGGTTAAAGAAATTCAAGCCCTAGGCTGAACCCTAACCCTAACCCTAGGCAGATAAATCAGCCTAGGTATAGGGATGGTGCCAAGGAAAAAGCTGTGAAAGCTGCCATGTTGTTGCACTTTTGTACTCCCCTTGGGATGCCTTGAACAGCTGCAGTGTGCCTGGAGCTAAGGGCTTCCTAGTTTTAAAAATCCTAGCCCTAGGCCTAAGCCTAACAGTAACCCTGGGAAGGTAAATCAGCCTGGTGTTAGGCGTCTTGCCAAGGAAAAAGGCGTGAAAGCAGCCATGTTGTGGCACTTCTGCACTCCCTTTGGGATGCCTTTGGCAGATGAAGTAAGCCTGGAACTCAGGGCTTCCTGGTTAAAGAAATCCAAGCCCTAGGCTGAACCCTAACCCTAACCCTAGGCAGATAAATCAGCCTAGGTATAGGGATGGTGCCAAGGAAAAAGCTGTGAAAGCTGCCATGTTGTTGCACTTTTGTACTCCCCTTGGGATGCCTTGAACAGCTGCAGTGTGCCTGGAGCTAAGGGCTTCCTAGTTTCAAAAATCCTAGCCCTAGGCCTAAGCCTAACAGTAACCCTGGGAAAGTAAATCAGCCTGGTGTTAGGCTTCTTGCCAAGGAAAAAGCTGTGAAAGCTGCCATGTTGTTGCACTTTTGTACTCCCCTTGGGATGCCTTGAACAGCTGCAGTGTGTCTGGAGCCCAGGGCTTCCTAGTTTCAAAAATCCTAGCCCTAGGCCTAAGCCTAACAGTAACCCTGGGAAAGTATGTCAGCCTGGTGTTAGGCTTCTTGCCAAGGAAAAAGCTGTGAAAGCAGCCATGTTGTGGCACTTTTGCACTCCCTTTTGGATGCCTTTCACAGCTCCAGTGTGCCTGGAACTCAGGGCTTCCTGCTTTTAAAAATCCTAGCCCTAGGCCGAACCCCAACCCTAAGACGAGAAAGGCAAATCAGCCAGGAATTAGGCATGTCCCCAAGGAAAAAGCTGTGGAGGCAGGCATGTTGTGCTACTTTTGCGCTCTTCTTGGCTAGTCCTTCGCAGCTGCTGTGTTCTTGGAACTCAGGGCTTTCTGGTTAATAGACCCTTACCCTAGGCGTAACTCAAACCTTAACCCTAGGAAGGAAAATCAACCTATGTTTCGGGATGGTCTCATGGAAATATCAGTGGTGGCAGCCAAGTTGCGTCACTTTTGCGCTCCCCTTGGGATGCCTTTCGCAGCTGCAGTGTGCCTGGAGCCCAGGGCTTCCTGGTTTTAAAAGTCCTAGGCCTAAGCCTAACAGTAACCCTAGGAAGGTAAATCAGCCGGGTATTAGGGTTCTTCCTAAGGGAAAAGCCGTGAAAGTGTAGGGGCCTGAATATATGTATTGTTATAAAGGAGTCCTTGTGAATATATATATATGTAGTGAGAGTCCTATGTATTAGATAGGTGGGTCCTGTTGCTCTGGATGAGCTACAGCTGTGGGATCCTTGGTTGGGTAGCAGCTGTAGCTCATGAAGGCCTCTGGGATAAAAGGGGGTTGGGTCGAGAGCCCAGAAGGAGCCCCTATGGAAGCCATGAGGAACTGTGCTGCAGAGAGGAGCTGCATAATAGGACCAGCAAGAAGGTATGGACTTTAAGATGGGACTCCAGAAATATGAAATACAATAAGATAACAACAACAATTGGTGACCGCGACGTGATAAAGAACATGCAGCCAAGGAGAAGGTATGGACTCCCCTGGACAGCCGAGAGCTGTGGCAGCCGGAGAGCTGGGACAGTGGAAGATAGGACAGCTGAGAGCTGTGGCAGCCTGAGAGCTGGGACAGATATGGATATTGTAACTGTGTAATTGAGAAATTGTTAAAAGAAAAGGGGGGAAATGTAGGGGCCTGAATATATGTATTAGGTATGGAATCCCCCGGACAGCTGAGAGCTGTGGCAGCCGGAGAGCTGGGACAGTGGAAGATAGGACAGCCGAGAGCTGTGGCAGCCTGGGAGCTGGGACAGATATGGATATTGTAACTGTGTAATTGAGAAATTGTTAAAAGAAAAGGGGGGAAATGTAGGGGCCTGAATATATGTATTGTTATAAAGGAGTCCTTGTGAATATATATATATGTAGTGAGAGTCCTATGTATTAGATAGGTGGGTCCTGTTGCTCTGGATGAGCTACAGCTGTGGGATCCTTGGTTGGGTAGCAGCTGTAGCTCATGAAGGCCTCTGGGATAAAAGGGGGTTGGGTCGAGAGCCCAGAAGGAGCCCCTATGGAAGCCATGAGGAACTGTGCTGCAGAGAGGAGCTGCATAATAGGACCAGCAAGAAGGTATGGACTTTAAGATGGGACTCCAGAAATATGAAATACAATAAGATAACAACAACAATAATGTAGGGGCCTGAATATATGTATTAGGTATGGAATCCCCCGGACAGCCGAGAGCTGTGGCAGCCGGAGAGCTGGGACAGTGGAATATAGGACAGCCGAGAGCTGTGGCAGCCTGAGAGCTGGGACAGATGAAGATAGGACAGCTGAGAGCTGTGGCAGCCTGAGAGCTGGGACAGATATGGATATTGTAACTGTGTAATGGAGAAATTGTTAAAAGAAAAGGGGGGAAATGTAGGGGCCTGAATATATGTATTAGGTATGGAATCCCCCGGACAGCCGAGAGCTGTGGCAGCTGGAGAGCTGGGACAGTGGAAGATAGGACAGCCGAGAGCTGTGGCAGCCTGGGAGCTGGGACAGATATGGATATTGTAACTGTGTAATTGAGAAATTGTTAAAAGAAAAGGGGGGAAATGTAGGGGCCTGAATATATGTATTGTTATAAAGGAGTCCTTGTGAATATATATATGTAGTGAGAGTCCTATGTATTAGATAGGTGGGTCCTGTTGCTCTGGATGAGCTACAGCTGTGGGATCCTTGGTTGGGTAGCAGCTGTAGCTCATGAAGGCCTCTGGGATAAAAGGGGGTTGGGTCGAGAGCCCAGGAGGAGCCCCTATGGAAGCCATGAGGAACTGTGCTGCAGAGAGGAGCTGCATAATAGGACCAGCAAGAAGGTATGGACTTTAAGATGGGACTCCAGAAATATGAAATACAATAAGATAACAACAACATGAAAGCAGCCATGTTGTGGCACTTCTGCACTCCCTTTGGGATGCCTTTGGCAGATGAAGTAAGCCTGGAACTCAGGGCTTCCTGGTTAAAGAAATTCAAGCCCTAGGCTGAACCCTAACCCTAACCCTAGGCAGATAAATCAGCCTAGGTATAGGGATGGTGCCAAGGAAAAAGCTGTGAAAGCTGCCATGTTGTTGCACTTTTGTACTCCCCTTGGGATGCCTTGAACAGCTGCAGTGTGCCTGGAGCTAAGGGCTTCCTAGTTTTAAAAATCCTAGCCCTAGGCCTAAGCCTAACAGTAACCCTGGGAAGGTAAGTCAGCCTGGTGTTAGGCGTCTTGCCAAGGAAAAAGGCGTGAAAGCAGCCATGTTGTGGCACTTCTGCACTCCCTTTGGGATGCCTTTGGCAGATGAAGTAAGCCTGGAACTCAGGGCTTCCTGGTTAAAGAAATCCAAGCCCTAGGCTGAACCCTAACCCTAACCCTAGGCAGATAAATCAGCCTAGGTATAGGGATGGTGCCAAGGAAAAAGCTGTGAAAGCTGCCATGTTGTTGCACTTTTGTACTCCCCTTGGGATGCCTTGAACAGCTGCAGTGTGCCTGGAGCTAAGGGCTTCCTAGTTTCAAAAATCCTAGCCCTAGGCCTAAGCCTAACAGTAACCCTGGGAAAGTAAATCAGCCTGGTGTTAGGCTTCTTGCCAAGGAAAAAGCTGTGAAAGCTGCCATGTTGTTGCACTTTTGTACTCCCCTTGGGATGCCTTTCACAGCTGCAGTGTGCCTGGAGCCCAGGGCTTCCTAGTTTCAAAAATCCTAGCCCTAGGCCTAAGCCTAACAGTAACCCTGGGAAAGTATGTCAGCCTGGTGTTAGGCTTCTTGCCAAGGAAAAAGCTGTGAAAGCAGCCATGTTGTGGCACTTTTGCACTCCCTTTTGGATGCCTTTCACAGCTCCAGTGTGCCTGGAACTCAGGGCTTCCTGATTTTAAAAATCCTAGCCCTAGGCCGAACCCCAACCCTAAGACGAGAAAGGCAAATCAGCCAGGAATTAGGCATGTCCCCAAGGAAAAAGCTGTGGAGGCAGGCATGTTGTGCTACTTTTGCGCTCTTCTTGGGTAGTCCTTCGCAGCTGCTGTGTTCTTGGAACTCAGGGCTTTCTGGTTAATAGACCCTTACCCTAGGCGTAACTCAAACCTTAACCCTAGGAAGGAAAATCAACCTATGTTTCGGGATGGTCTCATGGAAATATCAGTGGTGGCAGCCAAGTTGCGTCACTTTTGCGCTCCCCTTGGGATGCCTTTCGCAGCTGCAGTGTGCCTGGAGCCCAGGGCTTCCTGGTTTTAAAAGTCCTAGGCCTAAGCCTAACAGTAACCCTAGGAAGGTAAATCAGCCGGGTATTAGGGTTCTTCCTAAGGGAAAAGCCGTGAAAGTGTAGGGGCCTGAATATATGTATTGTTATAAAGGAGTCCTTGTGAATATATATATATGTAGTGAGAGTCCTATGTATTAGATAGGTGGGTCCTGTTGCTCTGGATGAGCTACAGCTGTGGGATCCTTGGTTGGGTAGCAGCTGTAGCTCATGAAGGCCTCTGGGATAAAAGGGGGTTGGGTCGAGAGCCCAGAAGGAGCCCCTATGGAAGCCATGAGGAACTGTGCTGCAGAGAGGAGCTGCATAATAGGACCAGCAAGAAGGTATGGACTTTAAGATGGGACTCCAGAAATATGAAATACAATAAGATAACAACAACAATTGGTGACCGCGACGTGATAAAGAACATGCAGCCAAGGAGAAGGTATGGACTCCCCTGGACAGCCGAGAGCTGTGGCAGCTGGAGAGCTGGGACAGTGGAAGATAGGACAGCTGAGAGCTGTGGCAGCCTGAGAGCTGGGACAGATATGGATATTGTAACTGTGTAATTGAGAAATTGTTAAAAGAAAAGGGGGGAAATGTAGGGGCCTGAATATATGTATTAGGTATGGAATCCCCCGGACAGCTGAGAGCTGTGGCAGCCGGAGAGCTGGGACAGTGGAAGATAGGACAGCCGAGAGCTGTGGCAGCCTGGGAGCTGGGACAGATATGGATATTGTAACTGTGTAATTGAGAAATTGTTAAAAGAAAAGGGGGGAAATGTAGGGGCCTGAATATATGTATTGTTATAAAGGAGTCCTTGTGAATATATATATATGTAGTGAGAGTCCTATGTATTAGATAGGTGGGTCCTGTTGCTCTGGATGAGCTACAGCTGTGGGATCCTTGGTTGGGTAGCAGCTGTAGCTCATGAAGGCCTCTGGGATAAAAGGGGGTTGGGTCGAGAGCCCAGAAGGAGCCCCTATGGAAGCCATGAGGAACTGTGCTGCAGAGAGGAGCTGCATAATAGGACCAGCAAGAAGGTATGGACTTTAAGATGGGACTCCAGAAATATGAAATACAATAAGATAACAACAACAATAATGTAGGGGCCTGAATATATGTATTAGGTATGGAATCCCCCGGACAGCCGAGAGCTGTGGCAGCCGGAGAGCTGGGACAGTGGAATATAGGACAGCCGAGAGCTGTGGCAGCCTGAGAGCTGGGACAGATGAAGATAGGACAGCTGAGAGCTGTGGCAGCCTGAGAGCTGGGACAGATATGGATATTGTAACTGTGTAATTGAGAAATTGTTAAAAGAAAAGGGGGGAAATGTAGGGGCCTGAATATATGTATTAGGTATGGAATCCCCCGGACAGCCGAGAGCTGTGGCAGCTGGAGAGCTGGGACAGTGGAAGATAGGACAGCCGAGAGCTGTGGCAGCCTGGGAGCTGGGACAGATATGGATATTGTAACTGTGTAATTGAGAAATTGTTAAAAGAAAAGGGGGGAAATGTAGGGGCCTGAATATATGTATTGTTATAAAGGAGTCCTTGTGAATATATATATGTAGTGAGAGTCCTATGTATTAGATAGGTGGGTCCTGTTGCTCTGGATGAGCTACAGCTGTGGGATCCTTGGTTGGGTAGCAGCTGTAGCTCATGAAGGCCTCTGGGATAAAAGGGGGTTGGGTCGAGAGCCCAGGAGGAGCCCCTATGGAAGCCATGAGGAACTGTGCTGCAGAGAGGAGCTGCATAATAGGACCAGCAAGAAGGTATGGACTTTAAGATGGGACTCCAGAAATATGAAATACAATAAGATAACAACAACATGAAAGCAGCCATGTTGTGGCACTTCTGCACTCCCTTTGGGATGCCTTTGGCAGATGAAGTAAGCCTGGAACTCAGGGCTTCCTGGTTAAAGAAATTCAAGCCCTAGGCTGAACCCTAACCCTAACCCTAGGCAGATAAATCAGCCTAGGTATAGGGATGGTGCCAAGGAAAAAGCTGTGAAAGCTGCCATGTTGTTGCACTTTTGTACTCCCCTTGGGATGCCTTGAACAGCTGCAGTGTGCCTGGAGCTAAGGGCTTCCTAGTTTTAAAAATCCTAGCCCTAGGCCTAAGCCTAACAGTAACCCTGGGAAGGTAAGTCAGCCTGGTGTTAGGCGTCTTGCCAAGGAAAAAGGCGTGAAAGCAGCCATGTTGTGGCACTTCTGCACTCCCTTTGGGATGCCTTTGGCAGATGAAGTAAGCCTGGAACTCAGGGCTTCCTGGTTAAAGAAATCCAAGCCCTAGGCTGAACCCTAACCCTAACCCTAGGCAGATAAATCAGCCTAGGTATAGGGATGGTGCCAAGGAAAAAGCTGTGAAAGCTGCCATGTTGTTGCACTTTTGTACTCCCCTTGGGATGCCTTGAACAGCTGCAGTGTGCCTGGAGCTAAGGGCTTCCTAGTTTCAAAAATCCTAGCCCTAGGCCTAAGCCTAACAGTAACCCTGGGAAAGTAAATCAGCCTGATGTTAGGCTTCTTGCCAAGGAAAAAGCCGTGAAAGCAGCCATGTTGTGGCACTTCTGCACTCCCTTGGGATGCCTTTGGCAGATGAAGTAAGCCTGGAACTCAGGGCTTCCTGGTTAAAGAAATCCAAGCCCTAGGCTGAACCCTAACCCTAACCCTAGGCAGATAAATCAGCCTAGGTATAGGGATGGTGCCAAGGAAAAAGCTGTGAAAGCTGCCATGTTGTTGCACTTTTGTACTCCCCTTGGGATGCCTTGAACAGCTGCAGTGTGCCTGGAGCTAAGGGCTTCCTAGTTTCAAAAATCCTAGCCCTAGGCCTAAGCCTAACAGTAACCCTGGGAAAGTAAATCAGCCTGGTGTTAGGCTTCTTGCCAAGGAAAAAGCTGTGAAAGCTGCCATGTTGTTGCACTTTTGTACTCCCCTTGGGATGCCTTTCACAGCTGCAGTGTGCCTGGAGCCCAGGGCTTCCTAGTTTCAAAAATCCTAGCCCTAGGCCTAAGCCTAACAGTAACCCTGGGAAAGTATGTCAGCCTGGTGTTAGGCTTCTTGCCAAGGAAAAAGCCGTGAAAGCAGCCATGTTGTGGCACTTTTGCACTCCCTTTTGGATGCCTTTCACAGCTCCAGTGTGCCTGGAACTCAGGGCTTCCTGATTTTAAAAATCCTAGCCCTAGGCCGAACCCCAACCCTAAGACGAGAAAGGCAAATCAGCCAGGAATTAGGCATGTCCCCAAGGAAAAAGCTGTGGAGGCAGGCATGTTGTGGTACTTTTGCGCTCTTCTTGGCTAGTCCTTCGCAGCTGCTGTGTTCTTGGAACTCAGGGCTTTCTGGTTAATAGACCCTTACCCTAGGCGTAACTCAAACCTTAACCCTAGGAAGGAAAATCAACCTATGTTTCGGGATGGTCTCATGGAAATATCAGTGGTGGCAGCCAAGTTGCGTCACTTTTGCGCTCCCCTTGGGATGCCTTTCGCAGCTGCAGTGTGCCTGGAGCCCAGGGCTTCCTGGTTTTAAAAGTCCTAGGCCTAAGCCTAACAGTAACCCTAGGAAGGTAAATCAGCCGGGTATTAGGGTTCTTCCTAAGGGAAAAGCCGTGAAAGTGTAGGGGCCTGAATATATGTATTGTTATAAAGGAGTCCTTGTGAATATATATATATGTAGTGAGAGTCCTATGTATTAGATAGGTGGGTCCTGTTGCTCTGGATGAGCTACAGCTGTGGGATCCTTGGTTGGGTAGCAGCTGTAGCTCATGAAGGCCTCTGGGATAAAAGGGGGTTGGGTCGAGAGCCCAGAAGGAGCCCCTATGGAAGCCATGAGGAACTGTGCTGCAGAGAGGAGCTGCATAATAGGACCAGCAAGAAGGTATGGACTTTAAGATGGGACTCCAGAAATATGAAATACAATAAGATAACAACAACAATAATGTAGGGGCCTGAATATATGTATTAGGTATGGAATCCCCCGGACAGCCGAGAGCTGTGGCAGCCGGAGAGCTGGGACAGTGGAATATAGGACAGCCGAGAGCTGTGGCAGCCTGAGAGCTGGGACAGATGAAGATAGGACAGCTGAGAGCTGTGGCAGCCTGAGAGCTGGGACAGATATGGATATTGTAACTGTGTAATGGAGAAATTGTTAAAAGAAAAGGGGGGAAATGTAGGGGCCTGAATATATGTATTAGGTATGGAATCCCCCGGACAGCCGAGAGCTGTGGCAGCTGGAGAGCTGGGACAGTGGAAGATAGGACAGCCGAGAGCTGTGGCAGCCTGGGAGCTGGGACAGATATGGATATTGTAACTGTGTAATTGAGAAATTGTTAAAAGAAAAGGGGGGAAATGTAGGGGCCTGAATATATGTATTGTTATAAAGGAGTCCTTGTGAATATATATATGTAGTGAGAGTCCTATGTATTAGATAGGTGGGTCCTGTTGCTCTGGATGAGCTACAGCTGTGGGATCCTTGGTTGGGTAGCAGCTGTAGCTCATGAAGGCCTCTGGGATAAAAGGGGGTTGGGTCGAGAGCCCAGGAGGAGCCCCTATGGAAGCCATGAGGAACTGTGCTGCAGAGAGGAGCTGCATAATAGGACCAGCAAGAAGGTATGGACTTTAAGATGGGACTCCAGAAATATGAAATACAATAAGATAACAACAACATGAAAGCAGCCATGTTGTGGCACTTCTGCACTCCCTTTGGGATGCCTTTGGCAGATGAAGTAAGCCTGGAACTCAGGGCTTCCTGGTTAAAGAAATTCAAGCCCTAGGCTGAACCCTAACCCTAACCCTAGGCAGATAAATCAGCCTAGGTATAGGGATGGTGCCAAGGAAAAAGCTGTGAAAGCTGCCATGTTGTTGCACTTTTGTACTCCCCTTGGGATGCCTTGAACAGCTGCAGTGTGCCTGGAGCTAAGGGCTTCCTAGTTTTAAAAATCCTAGCCCTAGGCCTAAGCCTAACAGTAACCCTGGGAAGGTAAGTCAGCCTGGTGTTAGGCGTCTTGCCAAGGAAAAAGGCGTGAAAGCAGCCATGTTGTGGCACTTCTGCACTCCCTTTGGGATGCCTTTGGCAGATGAAGTAAGCCTGGAACTCAGGGCTTCCTGGTTAAAGAAATCCAAGCCCTAGGCTGAACCCTAACCCTAACCCTAGGCAGATAAATCAGCCTAGGTATAGGGATGGTGCCAAGGAAAAAGCTGTGAAAGCTGCCATGTTGTTGCACTTTTGTACTCCCCTTGGGATGCCTTGAACAGCTGCAGTGTGCCTGGAGCTAAGGGCTTCCTAGTTTCAAAAATCCTAGCCCTAGGCCTAAGCCTAACAGTAACCCTGGGAAAGTAAATCAGCCTGATGTTAGGCTTCTTGCCAAGGAAAAAGCCGTGAAAGCAGCCATGTTGTGGCACTTCTGCACTCCCTTGGGATGCCTTTGGCAGATGAAGTAAGCCTGGAACTCAGGGCTTCCTGGTTAAAGAAATCCAAGCCCTAGGCTGAACCCTAACCCTAACCCTAGGCAGATAAATCAGCCTAGGTATAGGGATGGTGCCAAGGAAAAAGCTGTGAAAGCTGCCATGTTGTTGCACTTTTGTACTCCCCTTGGGATGCCTTGAACAGCTGCAGTGTGCCTGGAGCTAAGGGCTTCCTAGTTTCAAAAATCCTAGCCCTAGGCCTAAGCCTAACAGTAACCCTGGGAAAGTAAATCAGCCTGGTGTTAGGCTTCTTGCCAAGGAAAAAGCTGTGAAAGCTGCCATGTTGTTGCACTTTTGTACTCCCCTTGGGATGCCTTTCACAGCTGCAGTGTGCCTGGAGCCCAGGGCTTCCTAGTTTCAAAAATCCTAGCCCTAGGCCTAAGCCTAACAGTAACCCTGGGAAAGTATGTCAGCCTGGTGTTAGGCTTCTTGCCAAGGAAAAAGCCGTGAAAGCAGCCATGTTGTGGCACTTTTGCACTCCCTTTTGGATGCCTTTCACAGCTCCAGTGTGCCTGGAACTCAGGGCTTCCTGATTTTAAAAATCCTAGCCCTAGGCCGAACCCCAACCCTAAGACGAGAAAGGCAAATCAGCCAGGAATTAGGCATGTCCCCAAGGAAAAAGCTGTGGAGGCAGGCATGTTGTGGTACTTTTGCGCTCTTCTTGGCTAGTCCTTCGCAGCTGCTGTGTTCTTGGAACTCAGGGCTTTCTGGTTAATAGACCCTTACCCTAGGCGTAACTCAAACCTTAACCCTAGGAAGGAAAATCAACCTATGTTTCGGGATGGTCTCATGGAAATATCAGTGGTGGCAGCCAAGTTGCGTCACTTTTGCGCTCCCCTTGGGATGCCTTTCGCAGCTGCAGTGTGCCTGGAGCCCAGGGCTTCCTGGTTTTAAAAGTCCTAGGCCTAAGCCTAACAGTAACCCTAGGAAGGTAAATCAGCCGGGTATTAGGGTTCTTCCTAAGGGAAAAGCCGTGAAAGTGTAGGGGCCTGAATATATGTATTGTTATAAAGGAGTCCTTGTGAATATATATATATGTAGTGAGAGTCCTATGTATTAGATAGGTGGGTCCTGTTGCTCTGGATGAGCTACAGCTGTGGGATCCTTGGTTGGGTAGCAGCTGTAGCTCATGAAGGCCTCTGGGATAAAAGGGGGTTGGGTCGAGAGCCCAGAAGGAGCCCCTATGGAAGCCATGAGGAACTGTGCTGCAGAGAGGAGCTGCATAATAGGACCAGCAAGAAGGTATGGACTTTAAGATGGGACTCCAGAAATATGAAATACAATAAGATAACAACAACAATAATGTAGGGGCCTGAATATATGTATTAGGTATGGAATCCCCCGGACAGCCGAGAGCTGTGGCAGCCGGAGAGCTGGGACAGTGGAATATAGGACAGCCGAGAGCTGTGGCAGCCTGAGAGCTGGGACAGATGAAGATAGGACAGCTGAGAGCTGTGGCAGCCTGAGAGCTGGGACAGATATGGATATTGTAACTGTGTAATGGAGAAATTGTTAAAAGAAAAGGGGGGAAATGTAGGGGCCTGAATATATGTATTAGGTATGGAATCCCCCGGACAGCCGAGAGCTGTGGCAGCTGGAGAGCTGGGACAGTGGAAGATAGGACAGCCGAGAGCTGTGGCAGCCTGGGAGCTGGGACAGATATGGATATTGTAACTGTGTAATTGAGAAATTGTTAAAAGAAAAGGGGGGAAATGTAGGGGCCTGAATATATGTATTGTTATAAAGGAGTCCTTGTGAATATATATATGTAGTGAGAGTCCTATTTATTAGATAGGTGGGTCCTGTTGCTCTGGATGAGCTACAGCTGTGGGATCCTTGGTTGGGTAGCAGCTGTAGCTCATGAAGGCCTCTGGGATAAAAGGGGGTTGGGTCGAGAGCCCAGGAGGAGCCCCTATGGAAGCCATGAGGAACTGTGCTGCAGAGAGGAGCTGCATAATAGGACCAGCAAGAAGGTATGGACTTTAAGATGGGACTCCAGAAATATGAAATACAATAAGATAACAACAACATGAAAGCAGCCATGTTGTGGCACTTCTGCACTCCCTTTGGGATGCCTTTGGCAGATGAAGTAAGCCTGGAACTCAGGGCTTCCTGGTTAAAGAAATTCAAGCCCTAGGCTGAACCCTAACCCTAACCCTAGGCAGATAAATCAGCCTAGGTATAGGGATGGTGCCAAGGAAAAAGCTGTGAAAGCTGCCATGTTGTTGCACTTTTGTACTCCCCTTGGGATGCCTTGAACAGCTGCAGTGTGCCTGGAGCTAAGGGCTTCCTAGTTTTAAAAATCCTAGCCCTAGGCCTAAGCCTAACAGTAACCCTGGGAAGGTAAGTCAGCCTGGTGTTAGGCGTCTTGCCAAGGAAAAAGGCGTGAAAGCAGCCATGTTGTGGCACTTCTGCACTCCCTTTGGGATGCCTTTGGCAGATGAAGTAAGCCTGGAACTCAGGGCTTCCTGGTTAAAGAAATCCAAGCCCTAGGCTGAACCCTAACCCTAACCCTAGGCAGATAAATCAGCCTAGGTATAGGGATGGTGCCAAGGAAAAAGCTGTGAAAGCTGCCATGTTGTTGCACTTTTGTACTCCCCTTGGGATGCCTTGAACAGCTGCAGTGTGCCTGGAGCTAAGGGCTTCCTAGTTTCAAAAATCCTAGCCCTAGGCCTAAGCCTAACAGTAACCCTGGGAAAGTAAATCAGCCTGATGTTAGGCTTCTTGCCAAGGAAAAAGCCGTGAAAGCAGCCATGTTGTGGCACTTCTGCACTCCCTTGGGATGCCTTTGGCAGATGAAGTAAGCCTGGAACTCAGGGCTTCCTGGTTAAAGAAATCCAAGCCCTAGGCTGAACCCTAACCCTAACCCTAGGCAGATAAATCAGCCTAGGTATAGGGATGGTGCCAAGGAAAAAGCTGTGAAAGCTGCCATGTTGTTGCACTTTTGTACTCCCCTTGGGATGCCTTGAACAGCTGCAGTGTGCCTGGAGCTAAGGGCTTCCTAGTTTCAAAAATCCTAGCCCTAGGCCTAAGCCTAACAGTAACCCTGGGAAAGTAAATCAGCCTGGTGTTAGGCTTCTTGCCAAGGAAAAAGCTGTGAAAGCTGCCATGTTGTTGCACTTTTGTACTCCCCTTGGGATGCCTTGAACAGCTGCAGTGTGCCTGGAGCCCAGGGCTTCCTAGTTTCAAAAATCCTAGCCCTAGGCCTAAGCCTAACAGTAACCCTGGGAAAGTATGTCAGCCTGGTGTTAGGCTTCTTGCCAAGGAAAAAGCTGTGAAAGCAGCCATGTTGTGGCACTTTTGCACTCCCTTTTGGATGCCTTTCACAGCTCCAGTGTGCCTGGAACTCAGGGCTTCCTGATTTTAAAAATCCTAGCCCTAGGCCGAACCCCAACCCTAAGACGAGAAAGGCAAATCAGCCAGGAATTAGGCATGTCCCCAAGGAAAAAGCTGTGGAGGCAGGCATGTTGTGCTACTTTTGCGCTCTTCTTGGCTAGTCCTTCGCAGCTGCTGTGTTCTTGGAACTCAGGGCTTTCTGGTTAATAGACCCTTACCCTAGGCGTAACTCAAACCTTAACCCTAGGAAGGAAAATCAACCTATGTTTTGGGATGGTCTCATGGAAATATCAGTGGTGGCAGCCAAGTTGCGTCACTTTTGCGCTCCCCTTGGGATGCCTTTCGCAGCTGCAGTGTGCCTGGAGCCCAGGGCTTCCTGGTTTTAAAAGTCCTAGGCCTAAGCCTAACAGTAACCCTAGGAAGGTAAATCAGCCGGGTATTAGGGTTCTTCCTAAGGGAAAAGCCGTGAAAGTGTAGGGGCCTGAATATATGTATTGTTATAAAGGAGTCCTTGTGAATATATATATATGTAGTGAGAGTCCTATGTATTAGATAGGTGGGTCCTGTTGCTCTGGATGAGCTACAGCTGTGGGATCCTTGGTTGGGTAGCAGCTGTAGCTCATGAAGGCCTCTGGGATAAAAGGGGGTTGGGTCGAGAGCCCAGAAGGAGCCCCTATGGAAGCCATGAGGAACTGTGCTGCAGAGAGGAGCTGCATAATAGGACCAGCAAGAAGGTATGGACTTTAAGATGGGACTCCAGAAATATGAAATACAATAAGATAACAACAACAATTGGTGACCGCGACGTGATAAAGAACATGCAGCCAAGGAGAAGGTATGGACTCCCCTGGACAGCCGAGAGCTGTGGCAGCCGGAGAGCTGGGACAGTGGAAGATAGGACAGCTGAGAGCTGTGGCAGCCTGAGAGCTGGGACAGATATGGATATTGTAACTGTGTAATTGAGAAATTGTTAAAAGAAAAGGGGGGAAATGTAGGGGCCTGAATATATGTATTAGGTATGGAATCCCCCGGACAGCTGAGAGCTGTGGCAGCCGGAGAGCTGGGACAGTGGAAGATAGGACAGCCGAGAGCTGTGGCAGCCTGGGAGCTGGGACAGATATGGATATTGTAACTGTGTAATTGAGAAATTGTTAAAAGAAAAGGGGGGAAATGTAGGGGCCTGAATATATGTATTGTTATAAAGGAGTCCTTGTGAATATATATATATGTAGTGAGAGTCCTATGTATTAGATAGGTGGGTCCTGTTGCTCTGGATGAGCTACAGCTGTGGGATCCTTGGTTGGGTAGCAGCTGTAGCTCATGAAGGCCTCTGGGATAAAAGGGGGTTGGGTCGAGAGCCCAGAAGGAGCCCCTATGGAAGCCATGAGGAACTGTGCTGCAGAGAGGAGCTGCATAATAGGACCAGCAAGAAGGTATGGACTTTAAGATGGGACTCCAGAAATATGAAATACAATAAGATAACAACAACAATAATGTAGGGGCCTGAATATATGTATTAGGTATGGAATCCCCCGGACAGCCGAGAGCTGTGGCAGCCGGAGAGCTGGGACAGTGGAATATAGGACAGCCGAGAGCTGTGGCAGCCTGAGAGCTGGGACAGATGAAGATAGGACAGCTGAGAGCTGTGGCAGCCTGAGAGCTGGGACAGATATGGATATTGTAACTGTGTAATGGAGAAATTGTTAAAAGAAAAGGGGGGAAATGTAGGGGCCTGAATATATGTATTAGGTATGGAATCCCCCGGACAGCCGAGAGCTGTGGCAGCTGGAGAGCTGGGACAGTGGAAGATAGGACAGCCGAGAGCTGTGGCAGCCTGGGAGCTGGGACAGATATGGATATTGTAACTGTGTAATTGAGAAATTGTTAAAAGAAAAGGGGGGAAATGTAGGGGCCTGAATATATGTATTGTTATAAAGGAGTCCTTGTGAATATATATATGTAGTGAGAGTCCTATGTATTAGATAGGTGGGTCCTGTTGCTCTGGATGAGCTACAGCTGTGGGATCCTTGGTTGGGTAGCAGCTGTAGCTCATGAAGGCCTCTGGGATAAAAGGGGGTTGGGTCGAGAGCCCAGGAGGAGCCCCTATGGAAGCCATGAGGAACTGTGCTGCAGAGAGGAGCTGCATAATAGGACCAGCAAGAAGGTATGGACTTTAAGATGGGACTCCAGAAATATGAAATACAATAAGATAACAACAACATGAAAGCAGCCATGTTGTGGCACTTCTGCACTCCCTTTGGGATGCCTTTGGCAGATGAAGTAAGCCTGGAACTCAGGGCTTCCTGGTTAAAGAAATTCAAGCCCTAGGCTGAACCCTAACCCTAACCCTAGGCAGATAAATCAGCCTAGGTATAGGGATGGTGCCAAGGAAAAAGCTGTGAAAGCTGCCATGTTGTTGCACTTTTGTACTCCCCTTGGGATGCCTTGAACAGCTGCAGTGTGCCTGGAGCTAAGGGCTTCCTAGTTTTAAAAATCCTAGCCCTAGGCCTAAGCCTAACAGTAACCCTGGGAAGGTAAGTCAGCCTGGTGTTAGGCGTCTTGCCAAGGAAAAAGGCGTGAAAGCAGCCATGTTGTGGCACTTCTGCACTCCCTTTGGGATGCCTTTGGCAGATGAAGTAAGCCTGGAACTCAGGGCTTCCTGGTTAAAGAAATCCAAGCCCTAGGCTGAACCCTAACCCTAACCCTAGGCAGATAAATCAGCCTAGGTATAGGGATGGTGCCAAGGAAAAAGCTGTGAAAGCTGCCATGTTGTTGCACTTTTGTACTCCCCTTGGGATGCCTTGAACAGCTGCAGTGTGCCTGGAGCTAAGGGCTTCCTAGTTTCAAAAATCCTAGCCCTAGGCCTAAGCCTAACAGTAACCCTGGGAAAGTAAATCAGCCTGATGTTAGGCTTCTTGCCAAGGAAAAAGCCGTGAAAGCAGCCATGTTGTGGCACTTTTGCACTCCCTTTTGGATGCCTTTCACAGCTCCAGTGTGCCTGGAACTCAGGGCTTCCTGCTTTTAAAAATCCTAGCCCTAGGCCGAACCCCAACCCTAAGACGAGAAAGGCAAATCAGCCAGGAATTAGGCATGTCCCCAAGGAAAAAGCTGTGGAGGCAGGCATGTTGTGGTACTTTTGCGCTCTTCTTGGCTAGTCCTTCGCAGCTGCTGTGTTCTTGGAACTCAGGGCTTTCTGGTTAATAGAACCCTTACCCTAGGCGTAACTCAAACCTTAACCCTAGGAAGGAAAATCAGCCTATGGTTCGGGATGGTCTCATGGAAATATCAGTGGTGGCAGCCAAGTTGCGTCACTTTTGCGCTCCCCTTGGGATGCCTTTTGCAGCTGCAGTGTGCCTGGAGCCCAGGGCTTCCTGGTTTTAAAAGTCCTAGGCCTAAGCCTAACAGTAACCCTAGGAAGGTAAATCAGACGGGTATTAGGGTTCTTCCTAAGGGAAAAGCCGTGAAAGCAGCCATGTTGTGGCACTTCTGCACTCCCTTTGGGATGCCTTTGGCAGATGAAGTAAGCCTGGAACTCAGGGCTTCCTGGTTAAAGAAATCCAAGCCCTAGGCTGAACCCTAACCCTAACCCTAGGCAGATAAATCAGCCTAGGTATAGGGATGGTGCCAAGGAAAAAGCTGTGAAAGCTGCCATGTTGTTGCACTTTTGTACTCCCCTTGGGATGCCTTGAACAGCTGCAGTGTGCCTGGAGCCCAGGGCTTCCTAGTTTTAAAAATCCTAGCCCTAGGCCTAAGCCTAACAGTAACCCTGGGAAGGTAAGTCAGCCTGGTGTTAGGCTTCTTGCCAAGGAAAAAGCTGTGAAAGCTGCCATGTTGTTGCACTTTTGTACTCCCCTTGGGATGCCTTGAACAGCTGCAGTGTGCCTGGAGCCCAGGGCTTCCTAGTTTCAAAAATCCTAGCCCTAGGCCTAAGCCTAACAGTAACCCTGGGAAAGTATGTCAGCCTGGTGTTAGGCTTCTTGCCAAGGAAAAAGCTGTGAAAGCAGCCATGTTGTGGCACTTTTGCACTCCCTTTTGGATGCCTTTCACAGCTCCAGTGTGCCTGGAACTCAGGGCTTCCTGATTTTAAAAATCCTAGCCCTAGGCCGAACCCCAACCCTAAGACGAGAAAGGCAAATCAGCCAGGAATTAGGCATGTCCCCAAGGAAAAAGCTGTGGAGGCAGGCATGTTGTGGTACTTTTGCGCTCTTCTTGGGTAGTCCTTCGCAGCTGCTGTGTTCTTGGAACTCAGGGCTTTCTGGTTAATAGACCCTTACCCTAGGCGTAACTCAAACCTTAACCCTAGGAAGGAAAATCAACCTATGTTTCGGGATGGTCTCATGGAAATATCAGTGGTGGCAGCCAAGTTGCGTCACTTTTGCGCTCCCCTTGGGATGCCTTTCGCAGCTGCAGTGTGCCTGGAGCCCAGGGCTTCCTGGTTTTAAAAGTCCTAGGCCTAAGCCTAACAGTAAACCTAGGAAGGTAAATCAGCCGGGTATTAGGGTTCTTCCTAAGGGAAAAGCCGTGAAAGTGTAGGGGCCTGAATATATGTATTGTTATAAAGGAGTCCTTGTGAATATATATATATGTAGTGAGAGTCCTATGTATTAGATAGGTGGGTCCTGTTGCTCTGGATGAGCTACAGCTGTGGGATCCTTGGTTGGGTAGCAGCTGTAGCTCATGAAGGCCTCTGGGATAAAAGGGGGTTGGGTCGAGAGCCCAGAAGGAGCCCCTATGGAAGCCATGAGGAACTGTGCTGCAGAGAGGAGCTGCATAATAGGACCAGCAAGAAGGTATGGACTTTAAGATGGGACTCCAGAAATATGAAATACAATAAGATAACAACAACAATTGGTGACCGCGACGTGATAAAGAACATGCAGCCAAGGAGAAGGTATGGACTCCCCTGGACAGCCGAGAGCTGTGGCAGCTGGAGAGCTGGGACAGTGGAAGATAGGACAGCTGAGAGCTGTGGCAGCCTGAGAGCTGGGACAGATATGGATATTGTAACTGTGTAATTGAGAAATTGTTAAAAGAAAAGGGGGGAAATGTAGGGGCCTGAATATATGTATTAGGTATGGAATCCCCCGGACAGCTGAGAGCTGTGGCAGCCGGAGAGCTGGGACAGTGGAAGATAGGACAGCCGAGAGCTGTGGCAGCCTGGGAGCTGGGACAGATATGGATATTGTAACTGTGTAATTGAGAAATTGTTAAAAGAAAAGGGGGGAAATGTAGGGGCCTGAATATATGTATTGTTATAAAGGAGTCCTTGTGAATATATATATATGTAGTGAGAGTCCTATGTATTAGATAGGTGGGTCCTGTTGCTCTGGATGAGCTACAGCTGTGGGATCCTTGGTTGGGTAGCAGCTGTAGCTCATGAAGGCCTCTGGGATAAAAGGGGGTTGGGTCGAGAGCCCAGAAGGAGCCCCTATGGAAGCCATGAGGAACTGTGCTGCAGAGAGGAGCTGCATAATAGGACCAGCAAGAAGGTATGGACTTTAAGATGGGACTCCAGAAATATGAAATACAATAAGATAACAACAACAATAATGTAGGGGCCTGAATATATGTATTAGGTATGGAATCCCCCGGACAGCCGAGAGCTGTGGCAGCCGGAGAGCTGGGACAGTGGAATATAGGACAGCCGAGAGCTGTGGCAGCCTGAGAGCTGGGACAGATGAAGATAGGACAGCTGAGAGCTGTGGCAGCCTGAGAGCTGGGACAGATATGGAT
The DNA here is from genome assembly GCF_027887145.1 of Ammospiza caudacuta. Classification (NCBI taxonomy): domain Eukaryota; kingdom Metazoa; phylum Chordata; class Aves; order Passeriformes; family Passerellidae; genus Ammospiza; species Ammospiza caudacuta. The sequence continues at coordinate 42,233 of NW_026682987.1, forward strand.
ATTGTAACTGTGTAATTGAGAAATTGTTAAAAGAAAAGGGGGGAAATGTAGGGGCCTGAATATATGTATTAGGTATGGAATCCCCCGGACAGCCGAGAGCTGTGGCAGCTGGAGAGCTGGGACAGTGGAAGATAGGACAGCCGAGAGCTGTGGCAGCCTGGGAGCTGGGACAGATATGGATATTGTAACTGTGTAATTGAGAAATTGTTAAAAGAAAAGGGGGGAAATGTAGGGGCCTGAATATATGTATTGTTATAAAGGAGTCCTTGTGAATATATATATGTAGTGAGAGTCCTATGTATTAGATAGGTGGGTCCTGTTGCTCTGGATGAGCTACAGCTGTGGGATCCTTGGTTGGGTAGCAGCTGTAGCTCATGAAGGCCTCTGGGATAAAAGGGGGTTGGGTCGAGAGCCCAGGAGGAGCCCCTATGGAAGCCATGAGGAACTGTGCTGCAGAGAGGAGCTGCATAATAGGACCAGCAAGAAGGTATGGACTTTAAGATGGGACTCCAGAAATATGAAATACAATAAGATAACAACAACATGAAAGCAGCCATGTTGTGGCACTTCTGCACTCCCTTTGGGATGCCTTTGGCAGATGAAGTAAGCCTGGAACTCAGGGCTTCCTGGTTAAAGAAATTCAAGCCCTAGGCTGAACCCTAACCCTAACCCTAGGCAGATAAATCAGCCTAGGTATAGGGATGGTGCCAAGGAAAAAGCTGTGAAAGCTGCCATGTTGTTGCACTTTTGTACTCCCCTTGGGATGCCTTGAACAGCTGCAGTGTGCCTGGAGCTAAGGGCTTCCTAGTTTTAAAAATCCTAGCCCTAGGCCTAAGCCTAACAGTAACCCTGGGAAGGTAAGTCAGCCTGGTGTTAGGCGTCTTGCCAAGGAAAAAGGCGTGAAAGCAGCCATGTTGTGGCACTTCTGCACTCCCTTTGGGATGCCTTTGGCAGATGAAGTAAGCCTGGAACTCAGGGCTTCCTGGTTAAAGAAATCCAAGCCCTAGGCTGAACCCTAACCCTAACCCTAGGCAGATAAATCAGCCTAGGTATAGGGATGGTGCCAAGGAAAAAGCTGTGAAAGCTGCCATGTTGTTGCACTTTTGTACTCCCCTTGGGATGCCTTGAACAGCTGCAGTGTGCCTGGAGCTAAGGGCTTCCTAGTTTCAAAAATCCTAGCCCTAGGCCTAAGCCTAACAGTAACCCTGGGAAAGTAAATCAGCCTGATGTTAGGCTTCTTGCCAAGGAAAAAGCCGTGAAAGCAGCCATGTTGTGGCACTTCTGCACTCCCTTGGGATGCCTTTGGCAGATGAAGTAAGCCTGGAACTCAGGGCTTCCTGGTTAAAGAAATCCAAGCCCTAGGCTGAACCCTAACCCTAACCCTAGGCAGATAAATCAGCCTAGGTATAGGGATGGTGCCAAGGAAAAAGCTGTGAAAGCTGCCATGTTGTTGCACTTTTGTACTCCCCTTGGGATGCCTTGAACAGCTGCAGTGTGCCTGGAGCTAAGGGCTTCCTAGTTTCAAAAATCCTAGCCCTAGGCCTAAGCCTAACAGTAACCCTGGGAAAGTAAATCAGCCTGGTGTTAGGCTTCTTGCCAAGGAAAAAGCTGTGAAAGCTGCCATGTTGTTGCACTTTTGTACTCCCCTTGGGATGCCTTTCACAGCTGCAGTGTGCCTGGAGCCCAGGGCTTCCTAGTTTCAAAAATCCTAGCCCTAGGCCTAAGCCTAACAGTAACCCTGGGAAAGTATGTCAGCCTGGTGTTAGGCTTCTTGCCAAGGAAAAAGCCGTGAAAGCAGCCATGTTGTGGCACTTTTGCACTCCCTTTTGGATGCCTTTCACAGCTCCAGTGTGCCTGGAACTCAGGGCTTCCTGATTTTAAAAATCCTAGCCCTAGGCCGAACCCCAACCCTAAGACGAGAAAGGCAAATCAGCCAGGAATTAGGCATGTCCCCAAGGAAAAAGCTGTGGAGGCAGGCATGTTGTGGTACTTTTGCGCTCTTCTTGGCTAGTCCTTCGCAGCTGCTGTGTTCTTGGAACTCAGGGCTTTCTGGTTAATAGACCCTTACCCTAGGCGTAACTCAAACCTTAACCCTAGGAAGGAAAATCAACCTATGTTTCGGGATGGTCTCATGGAAATATCAGTGGTGGCAGCCAAGTTGCGTCACTTTTGCGCTCCCCTTGGGATGCCTTTCGCAGCTGCAGTGTGCCTGGAGCCCAGGGCTTCCTGGTTTTAAAAGTCCTAGGCCTAAGCCTAACAGTAACCCTAGGAAGGTAAATCAGCCGGGTATTAGGGTTCTTCCTAAGGGAAAAGCCGTGAAAGTGTAGGGGCCTGAATATATGTATTGTTATAAAGGAGTCCTTGTGAATATATATATATGTAGTGAGAGTCCTATGTATTAGATAGGTGGGTCCTGTTGCTCTGGATGAGCTACAGCTGTGGGATCCTTGGTTGGGTAGCAGCTGTAGCTCATGAAGGCCTCTGGGATAAAAGGGGGTTGGGTCGAGAGCCCAGAAGGAGCCCCTATGGAAGCCATGAGGAACTGTGCTGCAGAGAGGAGCTGCATAATAGGACCAGCAAGAAGGTATGGACTTTAAGATGGGACTCCAGAAATATGAAATACAATAAGATAACAACAACAATAATGTAGGGGCCTGAATATATGTATTAGGTATGGAATCCCCCGGACAGCCGAGAGCTGTGGCAGCCGGAGAGCTGGGACAGTGGAATATAGGACAGCCGAGAGCTGTGGCAGCCTGAGAGCTGGGACAGATGAAGATAGGACAGCTGAGAGCTGTGGCAGCCTGAGAGCTGGGACAGATATGGATATTGTAACTGTGTAATGGAGAAATTGTTAAAAGAAAAGGGGGGAAATGTAGGGGCCTGAATATATGTATTAGGTATGGAATCCCCCGGACAGCCGAGAGCTGTGGCAGCTGGAGAGCTGGGACAGTGGAAGATAGGACAGCCGAGAGCTGTGGCAGCCTGGGAGCTGGGACAGATATGGATATTGTAACTGTGTAATTGAGAAATTGTTAAAAGAAAAGGGGGGAAATGTAGGGGCCTGAATATATGTATTGTTATAAAGGAGTCCTTGTGAATATATATATGTAGTGAGAGTCCTATGTATTAGATAGGTGGGTCCTGTTGCTCTGGATGAGCTACAGCTGTGGGATCCTTGGTTGGGTAGCAGCTGTAGCTCATGAAGGCCTCTGGGATAAAAGGGGGTTGGGTCGAGAGCCCAGGAGGAGCCCCTATGGAAGCCATGAGGAACTGTGCTGCAGAGAGGAGCTGCATAATAGGACCAGCAAGAAGGTATGGACTTTAAGATGGGACTCCAGAAATATGAAATACAATAAGATAACAACAACATGAAAGCAGCCATGTTGTGGCACTTCTGCACTCCCTTTGGGATGCCTTTGGCAGATGAAGTAAGCCTGGAACTCAGGGCTTCCTGGTTAAAGAAATTCAAGCCCTAGGCTGAACCCTAACCCTAACCCTAGGCAGATAAATCAGCCTAGGTATAGGGATGGTGCCAAGGAAAAAGCTGTGAAAGCTGCCATGTTGTTGCACTTTTGTACTCCCCTTGGGATGCCTTGAACAGCTGCAGTGTGCCTGGAGCTAAGGGCTTCCTAGTTTTAAAAATCCTAGCCCTAGGCCTAAGCCTAACAGTAACCCTGGGAAGGTAAGTCAGCCTGGTGTTAGGCGTCTTGCCAAGGAAAAAGGCGTGAAAGCAGCCATGTTGTGGCACTTCTGCACTCCCTTTGGGATGCCTTTGGCAGATGAAGTAAGCCTGGAACTCAGGGCTTCCTGGTTAAAGAAATCCAAGCCCTAGGCTGAACCCTAACCCTAACCCTAGGCAGATAAATCAGCCTAGGTATAGGGATGGTGCCAAGGAAAAAGCTGTGAAAGCTGCCATGTTGTTGCACTTTTGTACTCCCCTTGGGATGCCTTGAACAGCTGCAGTGTGCCTGGAGCTAAGGGCTTCCTAGTTTCAAAAATCCTAGCCCTAGGCCTAAGCCTAACAGTAACCCTGGGAAAGTAAATCAGCCTGATGTTAGGCTTCTTGCCAAGGAAAAAGCCGTGAAAGCAGCCATGTTGTGGCACTTCTGCACTCCCTTGGGATGCCTTTGGCAGATGAAGTAAGCCTGGAACTCAGGGCTTCCTGGTTAAAGAAATCCAAGCCCTAGGCTGAACCCTAACCCTAACCCTAGGCAGATAAATCAGCCTAGGTATAGGGATGGTGCCAAGGAAAAAGCTGTGAAAGCTGCCATGTTGTTGCACTTTTGTACTCCCCTTGGGATGCCTTGAACAGCTGCAGTGTGCCTGGAGCTAAGGGCTTCCTAGTTTCAAAAATCCTAGCCCTAGGCCTAAGCCTAACAGTAACCCTGGGAAAGTAAATCAGCCTGGTGTTAGGCTTCTTGCCAAGGAAAAAGCTGTGAAAGCAGCCATGTTGTTGCACTTTTGTACTCCCCTTGGGATGCCTTTCACAGCTGCAGCCCAGGGCTTCCCTAGTTTCAAAAATCCTAGCCCTAGGCCTAAGCCTAACAGTAACCCTGGGAAAGTATGTCAGCCTGTGTTAGGCTTCTTGCCAAGGAAAAAGCCGTGAAAAGCAGGCCATGTTGTGGCACTTTTGCACTCCCTTTTGGATGCCTTTCACAGCTCCAGTGTGCCTGGAACTCAGGGCTTCCTGATTTTAAAAATCCCTAGCCCTAGGCCGAACCCCAACCCTAAGACGAGAAGGCAAATCAGCCAGGAATTAGGCATGTCCCCAAGGAAAAAGCTGTGGAGGCAGGCATGTTGTGGTACTTTTGCGCTCTTCTTGGCTAGTCCTTCGCAGCTGCTGTGTTCTTGGAACTCAGGGCTTTCTGGTAATAGACCCTTACCCTAGGCGTAACTCAAACCTTAACCCTAGGAAGGAAAATCAACCTATGTTCGGGATGGTCTCATGGAAATATCAGTGGTGGCAGCCAAGTTGCGTCACTTTTGCGCTCCCCTTGGGGAATGCCTTTTCGCAGCTGCAGTGTGCCTGGAGCCCAGGGCTTCCTGGTTTATAAAAAAAAAGTCCTAGGCCTAAGCCTAACAGTAACCCTAGAAGGTAAATCAGCCGGGTATTAGGGTTCTTCCTAAGGGAAAAGCCGTGAAAGTGTAGGGGCCTGAATATATGTATTGTTATAAAGGAGTCCTTGTGAATATATATATATGTAGTGAGAGTCCTATGTATTAGATAGGTGGGTCCTGTTGCTCTGGATGAGCTACAGCTGTGGGATCCTTGGTTGGGTAGCAGCTGTAGCTCATGAAGGCCTCTGGGATAAAAGGGGGTTGGGTCGAGAGCCCAGAAGGAGCCCCTATGGAAGCCATGAGGAACTGTGCTGCAGAGAGGAGCTGCATAATAGGACCAGCAAGAAGGTATGGACTTTAAGATGGGACTCCAGAAATATGAAATACAATAAGATAACAACAACAATAATGTAGGGGCCTGAATATATGTATTAGGTATGGAATCCCCCGGACAGCCGAGAGCTGTGGCAGCCGGAGAGCTGGGACAGTGGAATATAGGACAGCCGAGAGCTGTGGCAGCCTGAGAGCTGGGGACAGATGAAGATAGGACAGCTGAGAGCTGTGGCAGCCTGAGAGCTGGGACAGATATGGATATTGTAACTGTGTAATGGAGAAATTGTTAAAAGAAAAGGGGGGAAATGTAGGGGCCTGAATATATGTATTAGGTTATTGGAATCCCCCGGACAGCCGAGAGCTGTGGCAGCTGGAGAGCTGGACAGTGGAAGATAGGACAGCCGAGAGCTGTGGCAGCCTGGGAGCTGGGACAGATATGGATATTGTAACTGTGTAATTGAGAAATTGTTAAAAGAAAAGGGGGAAATGTAGGGGGCCTGAATATATGTATTGTTATAAAGGAGTCCTTGTGAATATATATATGTAGTGAGAGTCCTATGTATTAGATAGGTGGGTCCTGTTGCTCTGGATTGAGCTACAGCTGTGGGATCCTTGGTTGGGTAGCAGCTGTAGCTCATGAAGGCCTCTGGGATAAAAGGGGGTTGGGTCGAGAGCCCAGGAGGAGCCCCTATGGAAGCCATGAGGAACTGTGCTGCAGAGAGGAGCTGCATAATAGGACCAGCAAGAAGGTATGGACTTTAAGATGGGACTCCAGAAATATGAAATACAATAAGATAACAACAACATGAAAGCAGCCATGTTGTGGCACTTCTGCACTCCCTTTGGGATGCCTTTGGCAGATGAAGTAAGCCTGGAACTCAGGGCTTCCTGGTTAAAGAAATTCAAGCCCTAGGCTGAACCCTAACCCTAACCCTAGGCAGATAAATCAGCCTAGGTATAGGGATGGTGCCAAGGAAAAAGCTGTGAAAGCTGCCATGTTGTTGCACTTTTGTACTCCCCTTGGGATGCCTTGAACAGCTGCAGTGTGCCTGGAGCTAAGGGCTTCCTAGTTTTAAAAATCCTAGCCCCTAGGCCTAAGCCTAACAGTAACCCTGGGAAGGTAAGTCAGCCTGGTGTTAGGCGTCTTGCCAAGGAAAAGCGTGAAAGCAGCCATGTTGTGGCACTTCTGCACTCCCTTTGGGATGCCTTTGGCAGATGAAGTAAGCCTGGAACTCAGGGCTTCCTGGTTAAAGAAATCCAAGCCCTAGGCTGAACCCTAACCCTAACCCTAGGCAGATAAATCAGCCTAGGTATAGGGATGGTGCCAAGGAAAAAGCTGTGAAAGCTGCCATGTTGTTGCACTTTTGTACTCCCCTTGGGATGCCTTGAACAGCTGCAGTGTGCCTGGAGCTAAGGGCTTCCTAGTTTCAAAAATCCTAGCCCTAGGCCTAAGCCTAACAGTAACCCTGGGAAAGTAAATCAGCCTGATGTTAGGCTTCTTGCCAAGGAAAAAAGCCGTGAAAGCAGCCATGTTGTGGCACTTCTGCACTCCCTTGGGATGCCTTTGGCAGATGAAGTAAGCCTGGAACTCAGGGCTTCCTGGTTAAAGAAATCCAAGCCCTAGGCTGAACCCTAACCCTAACCCTAGGCAGATAAATCAGCCTAGGTATAGGGATGGTGCCAAGGAAAAAGCTGTGAAAGCTGCCATGTTGTTGCACTTTTGTACTCCCCTTGGGATGCCTTGAACAGCTGCAGTGTGCCTGGAGCTAAGGGCTTCCTAGTTTCAAAAATCCTAGCCCTAGCCTAAGCCTAACAGTAACCCTGGGAAAGTAAATCAGCCTGGTGTTAGGCTTCTTGCCAAGGAAAAAGCTGTGAAAGCTGCCATGTTGTTGCACTTTTGTACTCCCCTTGGGATGCCTTTCACAGCTGCAGTGTGCCTGGAGCCCAGGGCTTCCTAGTTTCAAAAATCCTAGCCCTAGGCCTAAGCCTAACAGTAACCCTGGGAAAGTATGTCAGCCTGGTGTTAGGCTTCTTGCCAAGGAAAAAGCCGTGAAAGCAGCCATGTTGTGGCACTTTTGCACTCCCTTTTGGATGCCTTTCACAGCTCCCAGTGTGCCTGGAACTCAGGGCTTCCTGATTTTAAAAATCCTAGCCCTAGGCCGAACCCCAACCCTAAGACGAGAAAGGCAAATCAGCCAGGAATTAGGCATGTCCCCAAGGAAAAAGCTGTGGAGGCAGGCCATGTTGTGGTACTTTGCGCTCTTCTTGGCTAGTCCTTCGCAGCTGCTGTGTTCTTGGAACTCAGGGCTTTCTGGTTAATAGACCCTTACCCTAGGCGTAACTCAAACCTTAACCCTAGGAAGGAAAATCAACCTATGTTTCGGGATGGTCTCATGGAAATATCAGTGGTGGCAGCCAAGTTGCGTCACTTTTGCGCTCCCCTTGGGATGCCTTTCGCAGCTGCAGTGTGCCTGGAGCCCAGGGCTTCCTGGTTTTAAAAGTCCTAGGCCTAAGCCTAACAGTAACCCTAGGAAGGTAAATCAGCCGGGTATTAGGGTTCTTCCTAGGGAAAAGCCGTGAAAGTGTAGGGGCCTGAATATATGTATTGTTATAAAGGAGTCCTTGTGAATATATATATATGTAGTGAGAGTCCCTATGTATTAGATAGGTGGGTCCTGTTGCTCTGGATGAGCTACAGCTGTGGGATCCTTGGTTGGGTAGCAGCTGTAGCTCATGAAGGCCTCTGGGATAAAAGGGGGTTGGGTCGAGAGCCCAGAAGGAGCCCCTATGGAAGCCATGAGGAACTGTGCTGCAGAGAGGAGCTGCATAATAGGACCAGCAAGAAGGTATGGACTTTAAGATGGGACTCCAGAAATATGAAATACAATAAGATAACAACAACAATAATGTAGGGGCCTGAATATATGTATTAGGTATGGAATCCCCCGGACAGCCGAGAGCTGTGGCAGCCGGAGAGCTGGGACAGTGGAATATAGGACAGCCGAGAGCTGTGGCAGCCTGAGAGCTGGGACAGATGAAGATAGGACAGCTGAGAGCTGTGGCAGCCTGAGAGCTGGGACAGATATGGATATTGTAACTGTGTAATGGAGAAATTGTTAAAAGAAAAGGGGGGAAATGTAGGGGCCTGAATATATGTATTAGGTATGGAATCCCCCGGACAGCCGAGAGCTGTGGCAGCTGGAGAGCTGGGACAGTGGAAGATAGGACAGCCGAGAGCTGTGGCAGCCTGGGAGCTGGGACAGATATGGATATTGTAACTGTGTAATTGAGAAATTGTTAAAAGAAAAGGGGGGAAATGTAGGGGCCTGAATATATGTATTGTTATAAAGGAGTCCTTGTGAATATATATATGTAGTGAGAGTCCTATGTATTAGATAGGTGGGTCCTGTTGCTCTGGATGAGCTACAGCTGTGGGATCCTTGGTTGGGTAGCAGCTGTAGCTCATGAAGGCCTCTGGGATAAAAGGGGGTTGGGTCGAGAGCCCAGGAGGAGCCCCTATGGAAGCCATGAGGAACTGTGCTGCAGAGAGGAGCTGCATAATAGGACCAGCAAGAAGGTATGGACTTTAAGATGGGACTCCAGAAATATGAAATACAATAAGATAACAACAACATGAAAGCAGCCATGTTGTGGCACTTCTGCACTCCCTTTGGGATGCCTTTGGCAGATGAAGTAAGCCTGGAACTCAGGGCTTCCTGGTTAAAGAAATTCAAGCCCTAGGCTGAACCCTAACCCTAACCCTAGGCAGATAAATCAGCCTAGGTATAGGGATGGTGCCAAGGAAAAAGCTGTGAAAGCTGCCATGTTGTTGCACTTTTGTACTCCCCTTGGGATGCCTTGAACAGCTGCAGTGTGCCTGGAGCTAAGGGCTTCCTAGTTTTAAAAATCCTAGCCCTAGGCCTAAGCCTAACAGTAACCCTGGGAAGGTAAGTCAGCCTGGTGTTAGGCGTCTTGCCAAGGAAAAAGGCGTGAAAGCAGCCATGTTGTGGCACTTCTGCACTCCCTTTGGGATGCCTTTGGCAGATGAAGTAAGCCTGGAACTCAGGGCTTCCTGGTTAAAGAAATCCAAGCCCTAGGCTGAACCCTAACCCTAACCCTAGGCAGATAAATCAGCCTAGGTATAGGGATGGTGCCAAGGAAAAAGCTGTGAAAGCTGCCATGTTGTTGCACTTTTGTACTCCCCTTGGGATGCCTTGAACAGCTGCAGTGTGCCTGGAGCTAAGGGCTTCCTAGTTTCAAAAATCCTAGCCCTAGGCCTAAGCCTAACAGTAACCCTGGGAAAGTAAATCAGCCTGATGTTAGGCTTCTTGCCAAGGAAAAAGCCGTGAAAGCAGCCATGTTGTGGCACTTCTGCACTCCCTTGGGATGCCTTTGGCAGATGAAGTAAGCCTGGAACTCAGGGCTTCCTGGTTAAAGAAATCCAAGCCCTAGGCTGAACCCTAACCCTAACCCTAGGCAGATAAATCAGCCTAGGTATAGGGATGGTGCCAAGGAAAAAGCTGTGAAAGCTGCCATGTTGTTGCACTTTTGTACTCCCCTTGGGATGCCTTGAACAGCTGCAGTGTGCCTGGAGCTAAGGGCTTCCTAGTTTCAAAAATCCTAGCCCTAGGCCTAAGCCTAACAGTAACCCTGGGAAAGTAAATCAGCCTGGTGTTAGGCTTCTTGCCAAGGAAAAAGCTGTGAAAGCAGCCATGTTGTTGCACTTTTGTACTCCCCTTGGGATGCCTTTCACAGCTGCAGTGTGCCTGGAGCCCAGGGCTTCCTAGTTTCAAAAATCCTAGCCCTAGGCCTAAGCCTAACAGTAACCCTGGGAAAGTATGTCAGCCTGGTGTTAGGCTTCTTGCCAAGGAAAAAGCCGTGAAAGCAGCCATGTTGTGGCACTTTTGCACTCCCTTTTGGATGCCTTTCACAGCTCCAGTGTGCCTGGAACTCAGGGCTTCCTGATTTTAAAAATCCTAGCCCTAGGCCGAACCCCAACCCTAAGACGAGAAAGGCAAATCAGCCAGGAATTAGGCATGTCCCCAAGGAAAAAGCTGTGGAGGCAGGCATGTTGTGGTACTTTTGCGCTCTTCTTGGCTAGTCCTTCGCAGCTGCTGTGTTCTTGGAACTCAGGGCTTTCTGGTTAATAGACCCTTACCCTAGGCGTAACTCAAACCTTAACCCTAGGAAGGAAAATCAACCTATGTTTCGGGATGGTCTCATGGAAATATCAGTGGTGGCAGCCAAGTTGCGTCACTTTTGCGCTCCCCTTGGGATGCCTTTCGCAGCTGCAGTGTGCCTGGAGCCCAGGGCTTCCTGGTTTTAAAAGTCCTAGGCCTAAGCCTAACAGTAACCCTAGGAAGGTAAATCAGCCGGGTATTAGGGTTCTTCCTAAGGGAAAAGCCGTGAAAGTGTAGGGGCCTGAATATATGTATTGTTATAAAGGAGTCCTTGTGAATATATATATATGTAGTGAGAGTCCTATGTATTAGATAGGTGGGTCCTGTTGCTCTGGATGAGCTACAGCTGTGGGATCCTTGGTTGGGTAGCAGCTGTAGCTCATGAAGGCCTCTGGGATAAAAGGGGGTTGGGTCGAGAGCCCAGAAGGAGCCCCTATGGAAGCCATGAGGAACTGTGCTGCAGAGAGGAGCTGCATAATAGGACCAGCAAGAAGGTATGGACTTTAAGATGGGACTCCAGAAATATGAAATACAATAAGATAACAACAACAATAATGTAGGGGCCTGAATATATGTATTAGGTATGGAATCCCCCGGACAGCCGAGAGCTGTGGCAGCCGGAGAGCTGGGACAGTGGAATATAGGACAGCCGAGAGCTGTGGCAGCCTGAGAGCTGGGACAGATGAAGATAGGACAGCTGAGAGCTGTGGCAGCCTGAGAGCTGGGACAGATATGGATATTGTAACTGTGTAATGGAGAAATTGTTAAAAGAAAAGGGGGGAAATGTAGGGGCCTGAATATATGTATTAGGTATGGAATCCCCCGGACAGCCGAGAGCTGTGGCAGCTGGAGAGCTGGGACAGTGGAAGATAGGACAGCCGAGAGCTGTGGCAGCCTGGGAGCTGGGACAGATATGGATATTGTAACTGTGTAATTGAGAAATTGTTAAAAGAAAAGGGGGGAAATGTAGGGGCCTGAATATATGTATTGTTATAAAGGAGTCCTTGTGAATATATATATGTAGTGAGAGTCCTATGTATTAGATAGGTGGGTCCTGTTGCTCTGGATGAGCTACAGCTGTGGGATCCTTGGTTGGGTAGCAGCTGTAGCTCATGAAGGCCTCTGGGATAAAAGGGGGTTGGGTCGAGAGCCCAGGAGGAGCCCCTATGGAAGCCATGAGGAACTGTGCTGCAGAGAGGAGCTGCATAATAGGACCAGCAAGAAGGTATGGACTTTAAGATGGGACTCCAGAAATATGAAATACAATAAGATAACAACAACATGAAAGCAGCCATGTTGTGGCACTTCTGCACTCCCTTTGGGATGCCTTTGGCAGATGAAGTAAGCCTGGAACTCAGGGCTTCCTGGTTAAAGAAATTCAAGCCCTAGGCTGAACCCTAACCCTAACCCTAGGCAGATAAATCAGCCTAGGTATAGGGATGGTGCCAAGGAAAAAGCTGTGAAAGCTGCCATGTTGTTGCACTTTTGTACTCCCCTTGGGATGCCTTGAACAGCTGCAGTGTGCCTGGAGCTAAGGGCTTCCTAGTTTTAAAAATCCTAGCCCTAGGCCTAAGCCTAACAGTAACCCTGGGAAGGTAAGTCAGCCTGGTGTTAGGCGTCTTGCCAAGGAAAAAGGCGTGAAAGCAGCCATGTTGTGGCACTTCTGCACTCCCTTTGGGATGCCTTTGGCAGATGAAGTAAGCCTGGAACTCAGGGCTTCCTGGTTAAAGAAATCCAAGCCCTAGGCTGAACCCTAACCCTAACCCTAGGCAGATAAATCAGCCTAGGTATAGGGATGGTGCCAAGGAAAAAGCTGTGAAAGCTGCCATGTTGTTGCACTTTTGTACTCCCCTTGGGATGCCTTGAACAGCTGCAGTGTGCCTGGAGCTAAGGGCTTCCTAGTTTCAAAAATCCTAGCCCTAGGCCTAAGCCTAACAGTAACCCTGGGAAAGTAAATCAGCCTGATGTTAGGCTTCTTGCCAAGGAAAAAGCCGTGAAAGCAGCCATGTTGTGGCACTTCTGCACTCCCTTGGGATGCCTTTGGCAGATGAAGTAAGCCTGGAACTCAGGGCTTCCTGGTTAAAGAAATCCAAGCCCTAGGCTGAACCCTAACCCTAACCCTAGGCAGATAAATCAGCCTAGGTATAGGGATGGTGCCAAGGAAAAAGCTGTGAAAGCTGCCATGTTGTTGCACTTTTGTACTCCCCTTGGGATGCCTTGAACAGCTGCAGTGTGCCTGGAGCTAAGGGCTTCCTAGTTTCAAAAATCCTAGCCCTAGGCCTAAGCCTAACAGTAACCCTGGGAAAGTAAATCAGCCTGGTGTTAGGCTTCTTGCCAAGGAAAAAGCTGTGAAAGCTGCCATGTTGTTGCACTTTTGTACTCCCCTTGGGATGCCTTTCACAGCTGCAGTGTGCCTGGAGCCCAGGGCTTCCTAGTTTCAAAAATCCTAGCCCTAGGCCTAAGCCTAACAGTAACCCTGGGAAAGTATGTCAGCCTGGTGTTAGGCTTCTTGCCAAGGAAAAAGCCGTGAAAGCAGCCATGTTGTGGCACTTTTGCACTCCCTTTTGGATGCCTTTCACAGCTCCAGTGTGCCTGGAACTCAGGGCTTCCTGATTTTAAAAATCCTAGCCCTAGGCCGAACCCCAACCCTAAGACGAGAAAGGCAAATCAGCCAGGAATTAGGCATGTCCCCAAGGAAAAAGCTGTGGAGGCAGGCATGTTGTGGTACTTTTGCGCTCTTCTTGGCTAGTCCTTCGCAGCTGCTGTGTTCTTGGAACTCAGGGCTTTCTGGTTAATAGACCCTTACCCTAGGCGTAACTCAAACCTTAACCCTAGGAAGGAAAATCAACCTATGTTTCGGGATGGTCTCATGGAAATATCAGTGGTGGCAGCCAAGTTGCGTCACTTTTGCGCTCCCCTTGGGATGCCTTTCGCAGCTGCAGTGTGCCTGGAGCCCAGGGCTTCCTGGTTTTAAAAGTCCTAGGCCTAAGCCTAACAGTAACCCTAGGAAGGTAAATCAGCCGGGTATTAGGGTTCTTCCTAAGGGAAAAGCCGTGAAAGTGTAGGGGCCTGAATATATGTATTGTTATAAAGGAGTCCTTGTGAATATATATATATGTAGTGAGAGTCCTATGTATTAGATAGGTGGGTCCTGTTGCTCTGGATGAGCTACAGCTGTGGGATCCTTGGTTGGGTAGCAGCTGTAGCTCATGAAGGCCTCTGGGATAAAAGGGGGTTGGGTCGAGAGCCCAGAAGGAGCCCCTATGGAAGCCATGAGGAACTGTGCTGCAGAGAGGAGCTGCATAATAGGACCAGCAAGAAGGTATGGACTTTAAGATGGGACTCCAGAAATATGAAATACAATAAGATAACAACAACAATAATGTAGGGGCCTGAATATATGTATTAGGTATGGAATCCCCCGGACAGCCGAGAGCTGTGGCAGCCGGAGAGCTGGGACAGTGGAATATAGGACAGCCGAGAGCTGTGGCAGCCTGAGAGCTGGGACAGATGAAGATAGGACAGCTGAGAGCTGTGGCAGCCTGAGAGCTGGGACAGATATGGATATTGTAACTGTGTAATGGAGAAATTGTTAAAAGAAAAGGGGGGAAATGTAGGGGCCTGAATATATGTATTAGGTATGGAATCCCCCGGACAGCCGAGAGCTGTGGCAGCTGGAGAGCTGGGACAGTGGAAGATAGGACAGCCGAGAGCTGTGGCAGCCTGGGAGCTGGGACAGATATGGATATTGTAACTGTGTAATTGAGAAATTGTTAAAAGAAAAGGGGGGAAATGTAGGGGCCTGAATATATGTATTGTTATAAAGGAGTCCTTGTGAATATATATATGTAGTGAGAGTCCTATGTATTAGATAGGTGGGTCCTGTTGCTCTGGATGAGCTACAGCTGTGGGATCCTTGGTTGGGTAGCAGCTGTAGCTCATGAAGGCCTCTGGGATAAAAGGGGGTTGGGTCGAGAGCCCAGGAGGAGCCCCTATGGAAGCCATGAGGAACTGTGCTGCAGAGAGGAGCTGCATAATAGGACCAGCAAGAAGGTATGGACTTTAAGATGGGACTCCAGAAATATGAAATACAATAAGATAACAACAACATGAAAGCAGCCATGTTGTGGCACTTCTGCACTCCCTTTGGGATGCCTTTGGCAGATGAAGTAAGCCTGGAACTCAGGGCTTCCTGGTTAAAGAAATTCAAGCCCTAGGCTGAACCCTAACCCTAACCCTAGGCAGATAAATCAGCCTAGGTATAGGGATGGTGCCAAGGAAAAAGCTGTGAAAGCTGCCATGTTGTTGCACTTTTGTACTCCCCTTGGGATGCCTTGAACAGCTGCAGTGTGCCTGGAGCTAAGGGCTTCCTAGTTTTAAAAATCCTAGCCCTAGGCCTAAGCCTAACAGTAACCCTGGGAAGGTAAGTCAGCCTGGTGTTAGGCGTCTTGCCAAGGAAAAAGGCGTGAAAGCAGCCATGTTGTGGCACTTCTGCACTCCCTTTGGGATGCCTTTGGCAGATGAAGTAAGCCTGGAACTCAGGGCTTCCTGGTTAAAGAAATCCAAGCCCTAGGCTGAACCCTAACCCTAACCCTAGGCAGATAAATCAGCCTAGGTATAGGGATGGTGCCAAGGAAAAAGCTGTGAAAGCTGCCATGTTGTTGCACTTTTGTACTCCCCTTGGGATGCCTTGAACAGCTGCAGTGTGCCTGGAGCTAAGGGCTTCCTAGTTTCAAAAATCCTAGCCCTAGGCCTAAGCCTAACAGTAACCCTGGGAAAGTAAATCAGCCTGATGTTAGGCTTCTTGCCAAGGAAAAAGCCGTGAAAGCAGCCATGTTGTGGCACTTCTGCACTCCCTTGGGATGCCTTTGGCAGATGAAGTAAGCCTGGAACTCAGGGCTTCCTGGTTAAAGAAATCCAAGCCCTAGGCTGAACCCTAACCCTAACCCTAGGCAGATAAATCAGCCTAGGTATAGGGATGGTGCCAAGGAAAAAGCTGTGAAAGCTGCCATGTTGTTGCACTTTTGTACTCCCCTTGGGATGCCTTGAACAGCTGCAGTGTGCCTGGAGCTAAGGGCTTCCTAGTTTCAAAAATCCTAGCCCTAGGCCTAAGCCTAACAGTAACCCTGGGAAAGTAAATCAGCCTGGTGTTAGGCTTCTTGCCAAGGAAAAAGCTGTGAAAGCAGCCATGTTGTTGCACTTTTGTACTCCCCTTGGGATGCCTTTCACAGCTGCAGTGTGCCTGGAGCCCAGGGCTTCCTAGTTTCAAAAATCCTAGCCCTAGGCCTAAGCCTAACAGTAACCCTGGGAAAGTATGTCAGCCTGGTGTTAGGCTTCTTGCCAAGGAAAAAGCCGTGAAAGCAGCCATGTTGTGGCACTTTTGCACTCCCTTTTGGATGCCTTTCACAGCTGCAGTGTGCCTGGAACTCAGGGCTTCCTGATTTTAAAAATCCTAGCCCTAGGCCGAACCCCAACCCTAAGACGAGAAAGGCAAATCAGCCAGGAATTAGGCATGTCCCCAAGGAAAAAGCTGTGGAGGCAGGCATGTTGTGGTACTTTTGCGCTCTTCTTGGCTAGTCCTTCGCAACTGCTGTGTTCTTGGAACTCAGGGCTTTCTGGTTAATAGACCCTTACCCTAGGCGTAACTCAAACCTTAACCCTAGGAAGGAAAATCAACCTATGTTTCGGGATGGTCTCATGGAAATATCAGTGGTGGCAGCCAAGTTGCGTCACTTTTGCGCTCCCCTTGGGATGCCTTTCGCAGCTGCAGTGTGCCTGGAGCCCAGGGCTTCCTGGTTTTAAAAGTCCTAGGCCTAAGCCTAACAGTAACCCTAGGAAGGTAAATCAGCCGGGTATTAGGGTTCTTCCTAAGGGAAAAGCCGTGAAAGTGTAGGGGCCTGAATATATGTATTGTTATAAAGGAGTCCTTGTGAATATATATATATGTAGTGAGAGTCCTATGTATTAGATAGGTGGGTCCTGTTGCTCTGGATGAGCTACAGCTGTGGGATCCTTGGTTGGGTAGCAGCTGTAGCTCATGAAGGCCTCTGGGATAAAAGGGGGTTGGGTCGAGAGCCCAGAAGGAGCCCCTATGGAAGCCATGAGGAACTGTGCTGCAGAGAGGAGCTGCATAATAGGACCAGCAAGAAGGTATGGACTTTAAGATGGGACTCCAGAAATATGAAATACAATAAGATAACAACAACAATAATGTAGGGGCCTGAATATATGTATTAGGTATGGAATCCCCCGGACAGCCGAGAGCTGTGGCAGCCGGAGAGCTGGGACAGTGGAATATAGGACAGCCGAGAGCTGTGGCAGCCTGAGAGCTGGGACAGATGAAGATAGGACAGCTGAGAGCTGTGGCAGCCTGAGAGCTGGGACAGATATGGATATTGTAACTGTGTAATGGAGAAATTGTTAAAAGAAAAGGGGGGAAATGTAGGGGCCTGAATATATGTATTAGGTATGGAATCCCCCGGACAGCCGAGAGCTGTGGCAGCTGGAGAGCTGGGACAGTGGAAGATAGGACAGCCGAGAGCTGTGGCAGCCTGGGAGCTGGGACAGATATGGATATTGTAACTGTGTAATTGAGAAATTGTTAAAAGAAAAGGGGGGAAATGTAGGGGCCTGAATATATGTATTGTTATAAAGGAGTCCTTGTGAATATATATATGTAGTGAGAGTCCTATGTATTAGATAGGTGGGTCCTGTTGCTCTGGATGAGCTACAGCTGTGGGATCCTTGGTTGGGTAGCAGCTGTAGCTCATGAAGGCCTCTGGGATAAAAGGGGGTTGGGTCGAGAGCCCAGGAGGAGCCCCTATGGAAGCCATGAGGAACTGTGCTGCAGAGAGGAGCTGCATAATAGGACCAGCAAGAAGGTATGGACTTTAAGATGGGACTCCAGAAATATGAAATACAATAAGATAACAACAACATGAAAGCAGCCATGTTGTGGCACTTCTGCACTCCCTTTGGGATGCCTTTGGCAGATGAAGTAAGCCTGGAACTCAGGGCTTCCTGGTTAAAGAAATTCAAGCCCTAGGCTGAACCCTAACCCTAACCCTAGGCAGATAAATCAGCCTAGGTATAGGGATGGTGCCAAGGAAAAAGCTGTGAAAGCTGCCATGTTGTTGCACTTTTGTACTCCCCTTGGGATGCCTTGAACAGCTGCAGTGTGCCTGGAGCTAAGGGCTTCCTAGTTTTAAAAATCCTAGCCCTAGGCCTAAGCCTAACAGTAACCCTGGGAAGGTAAGTCAGCCTGGTGTTAGGCGTCTTGCCAAGGAAAAAGGCGTGAAAGCAGCCATGTTGTGGCACTTCTGCACTCCCTTTGGGATGCCTTTGGCAGATGAAGTAAGCCTGGAACTCAGGGCTTCCTGGTTAAAGAAATCCAAGCCCTAGGCTGAACCCTAACCCTAACCCTAGGCAGATAAATCAGCCTAGGTATAGGGATGGTGCCAAGGAAAAAGCTGTGAAAGCTGCCATGTTGTTGCACTTTTGTACTCCCCTTGGGATGCCTTGAACAGCTGCAGTGTGCCTGGAGCTAAGGGCTTCCTAGTTTCAAAAATCCTAGCCCTAGGCCTAAGCCTAACAGTAACCCTGGGAAAGTAAATCAGCCTGATGTTAGGCTTCTTGCCAAGGAAAAAGCCGTGAAAGCAGCCATGTTGTGGCACTTCTGCACTCCCTTGGGATGCCTTTGGCAGATGAAGTAAGCCTGGAACTCAGGGCTTCCTGGTTAAAGAAATCCAAGCCCTAGGCTGAACCCTAACCCTAACCCTAGGCAGATAAATCAGCCTAGGTATAGGGATGGTGCCAAGGAAAAAGCTGTGAAAGCTGCCATGTTGTTGCACTTTTGTACTCCCCTTGGGATGCCTTGAACAGCTGCAGTGTGCCTGGAGCTAAGGGCTTCCTAGTTTCAAAAATCCTAGCCCTAGGCCTAAGCCTAACAGTAACCCTGGGAAAGTAAATCAGCCTGGTGTTAGGCTTCTTGCCAAGGAAAAAGCTGTGAAAGCTGCCATGTTGTTGCACTTTTGTACTCCCCTTGGGATGCCTTTCACAGCTGCAGTGTGCCTGGAGCCCAGGGCTTCCTAGTTTCAAAAATCCTAGCCCTAGGCCTAAGCCTAACAGTAACCCTGGGAAAGTATGTCAGCCTGGTGTTAGGCTTCTTGCCAAGGAAAAAGCTGTGAAAGCTGCCATGTTGTTGCACTTTTGTACTCCCCTTGGGATGCCTTTCACAGCTCCAGTGTGCCTGGAACTCAGGGCTTCCTGCTTTTAAAAATCCTAGCCCTAGGCCGAACCCCAACCCTAAGACGAGAAAGGCAAATCAGCCAGGAATTAGGCATGTCCCCAAGGAAAAAGCTGTGGAGGCAGGCATGTTGTGGTACTTTTGCGCTCTTCTTGGCTAGTCCTTCGCAGCTGCTGTGTTCTTGGAACTCAGGGCTTTCTGGTTAATAGAACCCTTACCCTAGGCGTAACTCAAACCTTAACCCTAGGAAGGAAAATCAGCCTATGGTTCGGGATGGTCTCATGGAAATATCAGTGGTGGCAGCCAAGTTGCGTCACTTTTGCGCTCCCCTTGGGATGCCTTTTGCAGCTGCAGTGTGCCTGGAGCCCAGGGCTTCCTGGTTTTAAAAGTCCTAGGCCTAAGCCTAACAGTAACCCTAGGAAGGTAAATCAGCCGGGTATTAGGGTTCTTCCTAAGGGAAAAGCCGTGAAAGCAGCCATGTTGTGGCACTTCTGCACTCCCTTTGGGATGCCTTTGGCAGATGAAGTAAGCCTGGAACTCAGGGCTTCCTGGTTAAAGAAATCCAAGCCCTAGGCTGAACCCTAACCCTAACCCTAGGCAGATAAATCAGCCTAGGTATAGGGATGGTGCCAAGGAAAAAGCTGTGAAAGCTGCCATGTTGTTGCACTTTTGTACTCCCCTTGGGATGCCTTGAACAGCTGCAGTGTGCCTGGAGCCCAGGGCTTCCTAGTTTTAAAAATCCTAGCCCTAGGCCTAAGCCTAACAGTAACCCTGGGAAGGTAAGTCAGCCTGGTGTTAGGCGTCTTGCCAAGGAAAAAGCCGTGAAAGCAGCCATGTTGTGGCACTTTTGCACTCCCTTTTGGATGCCTTTCACAGCTCCAGTGTGCCTGGAACTCAGGGCTTCCTGCTTTTAAAAATCCTAGCCCTAGGCCGAACCCCAACCCTAAGACGAGAAAGGCAAATCAGCCAGGAATTAGGCATGTCCCCAAGGAAAAAGCTGTGGAGGCAGGCATGTTGTGGTACTTTTGCGCTCTTCTTGGCTAGTCCTTCGCAGCTGCTGTGTTCTTGGAACTCAGGGCTTTCTGGTTAATAGAACCATTACCCTAGGCGTAACTCAAACCTTAACCCTAGGAAGGAAAATCAACCTATGGTTCGGGATGGTCTCATGGAAATATCAGTGGTGGCAGCCAAGTTGCGTCACTTTTGCGCTCCCCTTGGGATGCCTTTTGCAGCTGCAGTGTGCCTGGAGCCCAGGGCTTCCTGGTTTTAAAAGTCCTAGGCCTAAGCCTAACAGTAACCCTAGGAAGGTAAATCAGCCGGGTATTAGGGTTCTTCCTAAGGGAAAAGCCGTGAAAGCAGCCATGTTGTGGCACTTCTGCACTCCCTTTGGGATGCCTTTGGCAGATGAAGTAAGCCTGGAACTCAGGGCTTCCTGGTTAAAAAAATTCAAGCCCTAGGCTGAACCCTAACCCTAGGCAGATAAATCAGCCTAGGTATAGGGATGGTGCCAAGAAAAAAGCTGTGAAAGCTGCCATGTTGTTGCACTTTTGTACTCCCCTTGGGATGCCTTGAAGAGCTGCAGTGTGCCTGGAGCTAAGGG
The DNA here is from genome assembly GCF_027887145.1 of Ammospiza caudacuta. Classification (NCBI taxonomy): domain Eukaryota; kingdom Metazoa; phylum Chordata; class Aves; order Passeriformes; family Passerellidae; genus Ammospiza; species Ammospiza caudacuta. The sequence continues at coordinate 62,652 of NW_026682987.1, forward strand.
CTTCCTAGTTTCAAAAATCCTAGCCCTAGGCCTAAGCCTAACAGTAACCCTGGGAAAGTAAATCAGCCTGATGTTAGGCTTCTTGCCAAGGAAAAAGCCGTGAAAGCAGCCATGTTGTGGCACTTTTGCACTCCCTTTGGGATGCCTTTGGCAGATGAAGTAAGCCTGGAACTCAGGGCTTCCTGGTTAAAGAAATCCAAGCCCTAGGCTGAACCCTAACCCTAACCCTAGGCAGATAAATCAGCCTAGGTATAGGGATGGTGCCAAGGAAAAAGCTGTGAAAGCTGCCATGTTGTTGCACTTTTGTACTCCCCTTGGATGCCTTGAACAGCTGCAGTGTGCCTGGAGCTAAGGGCTTCCTAGTTTCAAAAATCCTAGCCCTAGGCCTAAGCCTAACAGTAACCCTGGGAAAGTAAATCAGCCTGATGTTAGGCTTCTTGCCAAGGAAAAAGCCGTGAAACAGCCATATTGTGGCACTTTTGCACTCCCTTTTGGATGCCTTTCACAGCTCCAGTGTGCCTGGAACTCAGGGCTTCCTGATTTTAAAAATCCTAGCCCTAGGCCGAACCCCAACCCTAAGACGAGAAAGGCAAATCAGCCAGGAATTAGGCATGTCCCCAAGGAAAAAGCTGTGGAGGCAGGCATGTTGTGGTACTTTTGCGCTCTTCTTGGCTAGTCCTTCGCAGCTGCTGTGTTCTTGGAACTCAGGGCTTTCTGGTTAATAGAGCCCTTACCCTAGGCGTAACTCAAACCTTAACCCTAGGAAGGGAAATCAGCCTATGGTTCGGGATGCTCTCATGGAAATATCAGTGGTGGCAGCCAAGTTGCGTCACCTTTGCGCTCCCCTTGGGATGCCTTTTGCAGCTGCAGTGTGCCTGGAGCCCAGGGCTTCCTGGTTTTACAAGTCCTAGGCCTAAGCCTAACAGTAACCCTAGGAAGGTAAATCAGCCGGGTATTAGGGTTCTTCCTAAGGGAAAAGCCGTGAAAGCAGCCATGTTGTGGCACTTCTGCACTCCCTTTGGGATGCCTTTGGCAGATGAAGTAAGCCTGGAACTCAGGGCTTCCTGGTTAAAGAAATTCAAGCCCTAGGCTGAACCCTAACCCTAACCCTAGGCAGATAAATCAGCCTAGGTATAGGGATGGTGCCAAGGAAAAAGCTGTGAAAGCTGCCATGTTGTTGCACTTTTGTACTCCCCTTGGGATGCCTTGAACAGCTGCAGTGTGCCTGGAGCTAAGGGCTTCCTAGTTTTAAAAATCCTAGCCCTAGGCCTAAGCCTAACAGTAACCCTGGGAAGGTAAATCAGCCTGGTGTTAGGCGTCTTGCCAAGGAAAAAGCCGTGAAAGCAGCCATGTTGTGGCACTTTTGCACTCCCTTTTGGATGCCTTTCACAGCTCCAGTGTGCCTGGAACTCAGGGCTTCCTGCTTTTAACAATCCTAGCCCTAGGCCGAACCCCAACCCTAAGACGAGAAAGGCAAATCAGCCAGGAATTAGGCATGTCCACAAGGAAAAAGCTGTGGAGGCAGGCATGTTGTGGTACTTTTGCGCTCTTCTTGGCTAGTCCTTCGCAGCTGCTGTGTTCTTGGAACTCAGGGCTTTCTGGTTAATAGAACCCTTACCCTAGGCGTAACTCAAACCTTAACCCTAGGAAGGAAAATCAACCTATGGTTCGGGATGGTCTCATGGAAATATCAGTGGTGGCAGCCAAGTTGCGTCACTTTTGCGCTCCCCTTGGGATGCCTTTCGCAGCTGCAGTGTGCCTGGAGCCCAGGGCTTCCTGGTTTTAAAAGTCCTAGGCCTAAGCCTAACAGTAACCCTAGGAAGGTAAATCAGCCAGGTATTAGGGTTCTTCCTAAGGGAAAAGCCGTGAAAGCAGCCATGTAGTGGCACTTCTGCACTCCCTTTGGGATGCCTTTGGCAGATGAAGTAAGCCTGGAACTCAGGGCTTCCTGGTTAAAAAAATTCAAGCCCTAGGCTGAACCCTAACCCTAACCCTAGGCAGATAAATCAGCCTAGGTATAGGGATGGTGCCAAGGAAAAAGCTGTGAAAGCTGCCATGTTGTTGCACTTTTGTACTCCCCTTGGGATGCCTTGAACAGCTGCAGTGTGCCTGGAGCCAAGGCTTCCTAGTTTCAAAAATCCTAGCCCTAGGCCTAAGCCTAACAGTAACCCTGGGAAGGTAAATCAGCCTGATGTTAGGCTTCTTGCCAAGGAAAAAGGCGTGAAAGCAGCCATGTTGTGGCACTTCTGCACTCCCTTTGGGATGCCTTTGGCAGATGAAGTAAGCCTGGAACTCAGGGCTTCCTGGTTAAAGAAATCCAAGCCCTAGGCTGAACCCTAACCCTAACCCTAGGCAGATAAATCAGCCTAGGTATAGGGATGGTGCCAAGGAAAAAGCTGTGAAAGCTGCCATGTTGTTGCACTTTTGTACTCCCCTTGGGATGCCTTGAACAGCTGCAGTGTGCCTGGAGGTAAGGGCTTCCTAGTTTTAAAAATCCTAGCCCTAGGCCTAAGCCTAACAGTAACCCTGGGAAAGTAAATCAGCCTGATGTTAGGCTTCTTGCCAAGGAAAAAGCTGTGAAAGCTGCCATGTTGTTGCACTTTTGTACTCCCCTTGGGATGCCTTGAAGAGCTGCAGTGTGCCTGGAGCTAAGGGCTTCCTAGTTTCAAAAATCCTAGCCCTAGGCCTAAGCCTAACAGTAACCCTGGGAAAGTAAATCAGCCTGGTGTTAGGCTTCTTGCCAAGGAAAAAGCCGTGAAAGCAGCCATGTTGTGGCACTTTTGCACTCCCTTTTGGATGCCTTTCACAGCTCCAGTGTGCCTGGAACTCAGGGCTTCCTGATTTTAAAAATCCTAGCCCTAGGCCGAACCGCAACCCTATGACGAGAAAGGCAAATCAGCCAGGAATTAGGCATGTCCCCAAGGAAAAAGCTGTGGAGGCAGGCATGTTGTGGTACTTTTGCGCTCTTCTTGGCTAGTCCTTTGCAGCTGCTGTGTTCTTGGAACTCAGGGCTTTCTGGTTAATAGAACCCTTACCCTAGGCGTAACTCAAACCTTAACCCTAGGAAGGAAAATCAACCTATGGTTCGGGATGGTCTCATGGAAATATCAGTGGTGGCAGCCAAGTTGCGTCACTTTTGCGCTGCCCTTGGGATGCCTTTCGCAGCTGCAGTGTGCCTGGAGCCCAGGGCTTCCTGGTTTTAAAAGTCCTAGGCCTAAGCCTAACAGTAACCCTAGGAAGGTAAATCAGCCGGGTATTAGGGTTCTTCCTAAGGGAAAAGCCGTGAAAGCAGCCATGTTGTGGCACTTCTGCACTCCCTTTGGGATGCCTTTGGCAGATGAAGTAAGCCTGGAACTCAGGGCTTCCTGGTTAAAAAAATTCAAGCCCTAGGCTGAACCCTAACCCTAACCCTAGGCAGATAAATCAGCCTAGGTATAGGGATGGTGCCAAGAAAAAAGCTGTGAAAGCTGCCATGTTGTTGCACTTTTGTACTCCCCTTGGGATGCCTTGAACAGCTGCAGTGTGCCTGGAGCTAAGGGCTTCCTAGTTTCAAAAATCCTAGCCCTAGGCCTAAGCCTAACAGTAACCCTGGGAAGGTAAATCAGCCTGATGTTAGGCTTCTTGCCAAGGAAAAAGCCGTGAAAGCAGCCATGTTGTGGCACTTTTGCACTCCCTTTGGGATGCCTTTGGCAGATGAAGTAAGCCTGGAACTCAGGGCTTCCTGGTTAAAGAAATCCAAGCCCTAGGCTGAACCCTAACCCTAACCCTAGGCAGATAAATCAGCCTAGGTATAGGGATGGTGCCAAGGAAAAAGCTGTGAAAGCTGCCATGTTGTTGCACTTTTGTACTCCCCTTGGATGCCTTGAACAGCTGCAGTGTGCCTGGAGCTAAGGGCTTCCTAGTTTCAAAAATCCTAGCCCTAGGCCTAAGCCTAACAGTAACCCTAGGAAGTTAAATCAGCCGGGTATTAGGGTTCTTCCTAAGGGAAAAGCCGTGAAAGCAGCCATGTTGTGGCACTTCTGCACTCCCTTTGGGATGCCTTTGGCAGATGAAGTAAGCCTGGAACTCAGGGCTTCCTGGTTAAAGAAATTCAAGCCCTAGGCTGAACCCTAACCCTAACCCTAGGCAGATAAATCAGCCTAGGTATAGGGATGGTGCCAAGGAAAAAGCTGTGAAAGCTGCCATGTTGTTGCACTTTTGTACTCCCCTTGGGATGCCTTGAACAGCTGCAGTGTGCCTGGAGCTAAGGGCTTCCTAGTTTTAAAAATCCTAGCCCTAGGCCTAAGCCTAACAGTAACCCTGGGAAGGTAAATCAGCCTGGTGTTAGGCGTCTTGCCAAGGAAAAAGCCGTGAAAGCAGCCATGTTGTGGCACTTTTGCACTCCCTTTTGGATGCCTTTCACAGCTCCAGTGTGCCTGGAACTCAGGGCTTCCTGATTTTAAAAATCCTAGCCCTAGGCCGAACCCCAACCCTATGACGAGAAAAGGAAATCAGCCAGGAATTAGGCATGTCCACAAGGAAAAAGCTGTGGAGGCAGGCATGTTGTGGTACTTTTGCGCTCTTCTTGGCTAGTCCTTCGCAGCTGCTGTGTTCTTGGAACTCAGGGCTTTCTGGTTAATAGAGCCCTTACCCTAGGCGTAACTCAAACCTTAACCCTAGGAAGGAAAATCAACCTATGGTTCGGGATGGTCTCATGGAAATATCAGTGGTGGCAGCCAAGTTGCGTCACTTTTGCGCTCCCCTTGGGATGCCTTTCGCAGCTGCAGTGTGCCTGGAGCCCAGGGCTTCCTGGTTTTAAAAGTCCTAGGCCTAAGCCTAACAGTAACCCTAGGAAGGTAAATCAGCCGGGTATTAGGGTTCTTCCTAAGGGAAAAGCCGTGAAAGCAGCCATGTTGTGGCACTTCTGCACTCCCTTTGGGATGCCTTTGGCAGATGAAGTAAGCCTGGAACTCAGGGCTTCCTGGTTAAAAAAATTCAAGCCCTAGGCTGAACCCTAACCCTAACCCTAGGCAGATAAATCAGCCTAGGTATAGGGATGGTGCCAAGGAAAAAGCTGTGAAAGCTGCCATGTTGTTGCACTTTTGTACTCCCCTTGGGATGCCTTGAACAGCTGCAGTGTGCCTGGAGCCAAGGGCTTCCTAGTTTCAAAAATCCTAGCCCTAGGCCTAAGCCTAACAGTAACCCTGGGAAGGTAAACCAGCCTGATGTTAGGCTTCTTGCCAAGGAAAAAGGCGTGAAAGCAGCCATGTTGTGGCACTTCTGCACTCGCTCTGGGATGCCTTTGGCAGATGAAGTAAGCCTGGAACTCAGGGCCTCCTGGTTAAAGAAATCCAAGCCCTAGGCTGAACCCGAACCCTAACCCTAGGCAGATAAATCAGCCTAGGTATAGGGATGGTGCCAAGGAAAAAGCTGTGAAAGCTGCCATGTTGTTGCACTTTTGTACTCCCCTTGGGATGCCTTGAACAGCTGCAGTGTGCCTGGAGCTAAGGGCTTCCTAGTTTCAAAAATCCTAGCCCTAGGCCTAAGCCTAACAGTAACCCTGGGAAAGTAAATCAGCCTGGTGTTAGGCTTCTTGCCAAGGAAAAAGCCGTGAAACAGCCATGTTGTGGCACTTTTGCACTCCCTTTTGGATGCCTTTCACAGCTCCAGTGTGCCTGGAACTCAGGGCTTCCTGATTTTAAAAATCCTAGCCCTAGGCCGAACCCCAACCCTATGACGAGAAAGGCAAATCAGCCAGGAATTAGGCATGTCCCCAAGGAAAAAGCTGTGGAGGCAGGCATGTTGTGGTACTTTTGCGCTCTTCTTGGCTAGTCCTTCGCAGCTGCTGTGTTCTTGGAACTCAGGGCTTTCTGGTTAATAGAACCCTTACCCTAGGCGTAACTCAAACCTTAACCCTAGGAAGGAAAATCAGCCTATGGTTCGGGATGGTCTCATGGAAATATCAGTGGTGGCAGCCAAGTTGCGTCACTTTTGCGCTCCCCTTGGGATGCCTTTTGCAGCTGCAGTGTGCCTGGAGCCCAGGGCTTCCTGGTTTTAAAAGTCCTAGGCCTAAGCCTAACAGTAACCCTAGGAAGGTAAATCAGCCGGGTATTAGGGTTCTTCCTAAGGGAAAAGCCGTGAAAGCAGCCATGTTGTGGCACTTCTGCGCTCCCTTTGGGATGCCTTTGGCAGATGAAGTAAGCCTGGAACTCAGGGCTTCCTGGTTAAAGAAATTCAAGCCCTAGGCTGAACCCTAACCCTAACCCTAGGCAGATAAATCAGCCTAGGTATAGGGATGGTGCCAAGGAAAAAGCTGTGAAAGCTGCCATGTTGTTGCACTTTTGTACTCCCCTTGGGATGCCTTGAACAGCTGCAGTGTGCCTGGAGCTAAGGGCTTCCTAGTTTTAAAAATCCTAGCCCTAGGCCTAAGCCTAACAGTAACCCTGGGAAGGTAAATCAGCCTGGTGTTAGGCGTCTTGCCAAGGAAAAAGCCGTGAAAGCAGCCATGTTGTGGCACTTTTGCACTCCCTTTTGGATGCCTTTCACAGCTCCAGTGTGCCTGGAACTCAGGGCTTCCTGATTTTAAAAATCCTAGCCCTAGGCCGAACCCCAACCCTATGACGAGAAAGGCAAATCAGCCAGGAATTAGGCATGTCCACAAGGAAAAAGCTGTGGAGGCAGGCATGTTGTGGTACTTTTGCGCTCTTCTTGGCTAGTCCTTCGCAGCTGCTGTGTTCTTGGAACTCAGGGCTTTCTGGTTAATAGAGCCCTTACCCTAGGCGTAACTCAAACCTTAACCCTAGGAAGGAAAATCAACCTATGGTTCGGGATGGTCTCATGGAAATATCAGTGGTGGCAGCCAAGTTGCGTCACTTTTGCGCTCCCCTTGGGATGCCTTTCGCAGCTGCAGTGTGCCTGGAGCCCAGGGCTTCCTGGTTTTAAAAGTCCTAGGCCTAAGCCTAACAGTAACCCTAGGAAGGTAAATCAGCCGGGTATTAGGGTTCTTCCTAAGGGAAAAGCCGTGAAAGCAGCCATGTTGTGGCACTTCTGCACTCCCTTTGGGATGCCTTTGGCAGATGAAGTAAGCCTGGAACTCAGGGCTTCCTGGTTAAAAAAATTCAAGCCCTAGGCTGAACCCTAACCCTAACCCTAGGCAGATAAATCAGCCTAGGTATAGGGATGGTGCCAAGGAAAAAGCTGTGAAAGCTGCCATGTTGTTGCACTTTTGTACTCCCCTTGGGAGGCCTTGAACAGCTTCAGTGTGCCTGGAGCTAAGGGCTTCCTAGTTTCAAAAATCCTAGCCCTAGGCCTAAGCCTAACAGTAACCCTGGGAAGGCAAATCAGCCTGATGTTAGGTTTCTTGCCAAGGAAAAAGCCGTGAAAGCAGCCATGTTGTGGCACTTCTGCACTCCCTTTGGGATGCCTTTGGCAGATGAAGTAAGCCTGGAACTCAGGGCTTCCTGGTTAAAGAAATCCAAGCCCTAGGCTGAACCCTAACCCTAGCTCTAGGCAGATAAATCAGCCCAGGTATAGGGATGGTGCCAAGGAAAAAGCTGTGAAAGCTGCCATGTTGTTGCACTTTTGTACTCCCCTTGGGATGCCTTGAACAGCTGCAGTGTGCCTGGAGCTAAGGGCTTCCTAGTTTCAAAAATCCTAGCCCTAGGCCTAAGCCTAACAGTAACCCTGGGAAAGTAAATCAGCCTGGTGTTAGGCTTCTTGCCAAGGAAAAAGCCGTGAAAGCAGCCATGTTGTGGCACTTTTGCACTCCCTTTTGGATGCCTTTCACAGCTCCGGTGTGCCTGGAACTCAGGGCTTCCTGCTTTTAAAAATCCTAGCCCTAGGCCGAACCCCAACCCTAAGACGAGAAAGGCAAATCAGCCAGGAATTAGGCATGTCCCCAAGGAAAAAGCTGTGGAGGCAGGCATGTTGTGGTACTTTTGCGCTCTTCTTGGCTAGTCCTTCGCAGCTGCTGTGTTCTTGGAACTCAGGGCTTTCTGGTTAATAGAACCCTTACCCTAGGCGTAACTCAAACCTTAACCCTAGGAAGGAAAATCAGCCTATGGTTCGGGATGGTCTCATGGAAATATCAGTGGTGGCAGCCAAGTTGCGTCACTTTTGCGCTCCCCTTGGGATGCCTTTTGCAGCTGCAGTGTGCCTGGAGCCCAGGGCTTCCTGGTTTTAAAAGTCCTAGGCCTAAGCCTAACAGTAACCCTAGGAAGGTAAATCAGCCGGGTATTAGGGTTCTTCCTAAGGGAAAAGCCGTGAAAGCAGCCATGTTGTGGCACTTCTGCACTCCCTTTGGGATGCCTTTGGCAGATGAAGTAAGCCTGGAACTCAGGGCTTCCTGGTTAAAGAAATCCAAGCCCTAGGCTGAACCCTAACCCTAACCCTAGGCAGATAAATCAGCCTAGGTATAGGGATGGTGCCAAGGAAAAAGCTGTGAAAGCTGCCATGTTGTTGCACTTTTGTACTCCCCTTGGGATGCCTTGAACAGCTGCAGTGTGCCTGGAGCCCAGGGCTTCCTAGTTTCAAAAATCCTAGCCCTAGGCCTAAGCCTAACAGTAACCCTGGGAAAGTAAATCAGCCTGATGTTAGGTTTCTTGCCAAGGAAAAAGCCGTGAAAGCAGCCATGTTGTGGCACTTTTGCACTCCCTTTTGGATGCCTTTCACAGCTGCAGTGTGCCTGGAACTCAGGGCTTCCTGATTTTAAAAATCCTAGCCCTAGGCCGAACCCCAACCCTAAGACGAGAAAGGCAAATCAGCCAGGAATTAGGCATGTCCCCAAGGAAAAAGCTGTGGAGGCAGGCATGTTGTGGTACTTTTGCGCTCTTCTTGGCTAGTCCTTCGCAGCTGCTGTGTTCTTGGAACTCAGGGCTTTCTGGTTAATAGAACCCTTACCCTAGGCGTAACTCAAACCTTAACCCTAGGAAGGAAAATCAGCCTATGGTTCGGGATGCTCTCATGGAAATATCAGTGGTGGCAGCCAAGTTGCGTCACTTTTGCGCTCCCCTTGGGATGCCTTTCGCAGCTGCAGTGTGCCTGGAGCCCAGGGCTTCCTGGTTTTAAAAGTCCTAGGCCTAAGCCTAACAGTAACCCTAGGAAGGTAAATCAGCCGGGTATTAGGGTTCTTCCTAAGGGAAAAGCCGTGAAAGCAGCCATGTTGTGGCACTTCTGCACTCCCTTTGGGATGCCTTTGGCAGATGAAGTAAGCCTGGAACTCAGGGCTTCCTGGTAAAAAAAATTCAAGCCCTAGGCTGAACCCTAACCCTAACCCTAGGCAGATAAATCAGCCTAGGTATAGGGATGGTGCCAAGGAAAAAGCTGTGAAAGCTGCCATGTTGTTGCACTTTTGTACTCCCCTTGGGATGCCTTGAACAGCTGCAGTGTGCCTGGAGCTAAGGGCTTCCTAGTTTCAAAAATCCTAGCCCTAGGCCTAAGCCTAACAGTAACCCTGGGAAAGTAAATCAGCCTGATGTTAGGCTTCTTGCCAAGGAAAAAGCCGTGAAAGCAGCCATGTTGTGGCACTTTTGCACTCCCTTTTGGATGCCTTTCACAGCTCCAGTGTGCCTGGAACTCAGGGCTTCCTGATTTTAAAAATCCTAGCCCTAGGCCGAACCCCAACCCTATGACGAGAAAGGCAAATCAGCCAGGAATTAGGCATGTCCCCAAGGAAAAAGCTGTGGAGGCAGGCATGTTGTGGTACTTTTGCGCTCTTCTTGGCTAGTCCTTCGCAGCTGCTGTGTTCTTGGAACTCAGGGCTTTCTGGTTAATAGAACCCTTACCCTAGGCGTAACTCAAACCTTAACCCTAGGAAGGAAAATCAACCTATGGTTCGGGATGGTCTCATGGAAATATCAGTGGTGGCAGCCAAGTTGCGTCACTTTTGCTCCCCTTGGGATGCCTTTCGCAGCTGCAGTGTGCCTGGAGCCCAGGGCTTCCTGGTTTTAAAAGTCCTAGGCCTAAGCCTAACAGTAACCCTAGGAAGGTAAATCAGCCGGGTATTAGGGTTCTTCCTAAGGGAAAAGCCGTGAAAGCAGCCATGTTGTGGCACTTCTGCGCTCCCTTTGGGATGCCTTTGGCAGATGAAGTAAGCCTGGAACTCAGGGCTTCCTGGTTAAAGAAATTCAAGCCCTAGGCTGAACCCTAACCCATACCCTAGGTATAGGGATGGTGCCAAGGAAAAAGCTGTGAAAGCTGCCATGTTGTTGCACTTTTGTACTCCCCTTGGGATGCCTTGAACAGCTGCAGTGTGCCTGGAGCTAAGGGCTTCCTAGTTTTAAAAATCCTAGCCCTAGGCCTAAGCCTAACAGTAACCCTGGGAAGGTAAATCAGCCTGGTGTTAGGCGTCTTGCCAAGGAAAAAGCCGTGAAAGCAGCCATGTTGTGGCACTTTTGCACTCCCTTTTGGATGCCTTTCACAGCTCCAGTGTGCCTGGAACTCAGGGCTTCCTGATTTTAAAAATCCTAGCCCTAGGCCGAACCCCAACCCTATGACGAGAAAGGCAAATCAGCCAGGAATTAGGCATGTCCACAAGGAAAAAGCTGTGGAGGCAGGCATGTTGTGGTACTTTTGCGCTCTTCTTGGCTAGTCCTTCGCAGCTGCTGTGTTCTTGGAACTCAGGGCTTTCTGGTTAATAGAGCCCTTACCCTAGGCGTAACTCAAACCTTAACCCTAGGAAGGAAAATCAACCTATGGTTCGGGATGGTCTCATGGAAATATCAGTGGTGGCAGCCAAGTTGCGTCACTTTTGCTCCCCTTGGGATGCCTGTCGCAGCTGCAGTGTGCCTGGAGCCCAGGGCTTCCTGGTTTTAAAAGTCCTAGGCCTAAGCCTAACAGTAACCCTAGGAAGGTAAATCAGCCGGGTATTAGGGTTCTTCCTAAGGGAAAAGCCGTGAAAGCAGCCATGTTGTGGCACTTCTGCGCTCCCTTTGGGATGCCTTTGGCAGATGAAGTAAGCCTGGAACTCAGGGCTTCCTGGTTAAAGAAATTCAAGCCCTAGGCTGAACCCTAACCCTAACCCTAGGCAGATAAATCAGCCTAGGTATAGGGATGGTGCCAAGGAAAAAGCTGTGAAAGCTGCCATGTTGTTGCACTTTTGTACTCCCCTTGGGATGCCTTGAACAGCTGCAGTGTGCCTGGAGCTAAGGGCTTCCTAGTTTCAAAAATCCTAGCCCTAGGCCTAAGCCTAACAGTAACCCTGGGAAGGCAAATCAGCCTGATGTTAGGTTTCTTGCCAAGGAAAAAGCCGTGAAAGCAGCCATGTTGTGGCACTTCTGCACTCCCTTTGGGATGCCTTTGGCAGATGAAGTAAGCCTGGAACTCAGGGCTTCCTGGTTAAAGAAATCCAAGCCCTAGGCTGAACCCTAACCCTAGCTCTAGGCAGATAAATCAGCCCAGGTATAGGGATGGTGCCAAGGAAAAAGCTGTGAAAGCTGCCATGTTGTTGCACTTTTGTACTCCCCTTGGGATGCCTTGAACAGCTGCAGTGTGCCTGGAGCTAAGGGCTTCCTAGTTTCAAAAATCCTAGCCCTAGGCCTAAGCCTAACAGTAACCCTGGGAAAGTAAATCAGCCTGGTGTTAGGCTTCTTGCCAAGGAAAAAGCCGTGAAAGCAGCCATGTTGTGGCACTTTTGCACTCCCTTTTGGATGCCTTTCACAGCTCCGGTGTGCCTGGAACTCAGGGCTTCCTGCTTTTAAAAATCCTAGCCCTAGGCCGAACCCCAACCCTAAGACGAGAAAGGCAAATCAGCCAGGAATTAGGCATGTCCCCAAGGAAAAAGCTGTGGAGGCAGGCATGTTGTGGTACTTTTGCGCTCTTCTTGGCTAGTCCTTCGCAGCTGCTGTGTTCTTGGAACTCAGGGCTTTCTGGTTAATAGAACCCTTACCCTAGGCGTAACTCAAACCTTAACCCTAGGAAGGAAAATCAGCCTATGGTTCGGGATGGTCTCATGGAAATATCAGTGGTGGCAGCCAAGTTGCGTCACTTTTGCGCTCCCCTTGGGATGCCTTTTGCAGCTGCAGTGTGCCTGGAGCCCAGGGCTTCCTGGTTTTAAAAGTCCTAGGCCTAAGCCTAACAGTAACCCTAGGAAGGTAAATCAGCCGGGTATTAGGGTTCTTCCTAAGGGAAAAGCCGTGAAAGCAGCCATGTTGTGGCACTTCTGCACTCCCTTTGGGATGCCTTTGGCAGATGAAGTAAGCCTGGAACTCAGGGCTTCCTGGTTAAAGAAATCCAAGCCCTAGGCTGAACCCTAACCCTAACCCTAGGCAGATAAATCAGCCTAGGTATAGGGATGGTGCCAAGGAAAAAGCTGTGAAAGCTGCCATGTTGTTGCACTTTTGTACTCCCCTTGGGATGCCTTGAACAGCTGCAGTGTGCCTGGAGCCCAGGGCTTCCTAGTTTCAAAAATCCTAGCCCTAGGCCTAAGCCTAACAGTAACCCTGGGAAAGTAAATCAGCCTGATGTTAGGTTTCTTGCCAAGGAAAAAGCCGTGAAAGCAGCCATGTTGTGGCACTTTTGCACTCCCTTTTGGATGCCTTTCACAGCTGCAGTGTGCCTGGAACTCAGGGCTTCCTGATTTTAAAAATCCTAGCCCTAGGCCGAACCCCAACCCTAAGACGAGAAAGGCAAATCAGCCAGGAATTAGGCATGTCCCCAAGGAAAAAGCTGTGGAGGCAGGCATGTTGTGGTACTTTTGCGCTCTTCTTGGCTAGTCCTTCGCAGCTGCTGTGTTCTTGGAACTCAGGGCTTTCTGGTTAATAGAACCCTTACCCTAGGCGTAACTCAAACCTTAACCCTAGGAAGGAAAATCAGCCTATGGTTCGGGATGCTCTCATGGAAATATCAGTGGTGGCAGCCAAGTTGCGTCACTTTTGCGCTCCCCTTGGGATGCCTTTCGCAGCTGCAGTGTGCCTGGAGCCCAGGGCTTCCTGGTTTTAAAAGTCCTAGGCCTAAGCCTAACAGTAACCCTAGGAAGGTAAATCAGCCGGGTATTAGGGTTCTTCCTAAGGGAAAAGCCGTGAAAGCAGCCATGTTGTGGCACTTCTGCACTCCCTTTGGGATGCCTTTGGCAGATGAAGTAAGCCTGGAACTCAGGGCTTCCTGGTTAAAGAAATCCAAGCCCTAGGCTGAACCCTAACCCTAACCCTAGGCAGATAAATCAGCCTAGGTATAGGGATGGTGCCAAGGAAAAAGCTGTGAAAGCTGCCATGTTGTTGCACTTTTGTACTCCCCTTGGGATGCCTTGAACAGCTGCAGTGTGCCTGGAGCTAAGGGCTTCCTAGTTTCAAAAATCCTAGCCCTAGGCCTAAGCCTAACAGTAACCCTGGGAAAGTAAATCAGCCTGATGTTAGGCTTCTTGCCAAGGAAAAAGCCGTGAAAGCAGCCATGTTGTGGCACTTTTGCACTCCCTTTTGGATGCCTTTCACAGCTCCAGTGTGCCTGGAACTCAGGGCTTCCTGATTTTAAAAATCCTAGCCCTAGGCCGAACCCCAACCCTATGACGAGAAAGGCAAATCAGCCAGGAATTAGGCATGTCCCCAAGGAAAAAGCTGTGGAGGCAGGCATGTTGTGGTACTTTTGCGCTCTTCTTGGCTAGTCCTTCGCAGCTGCTGTGTTCTTGGAACTCAGGGCTTTCTGGTTAATAGAACCCTTACCCTAGGCGTAACTCAAACCTTAAGCCTAGGAAGGAAAATCAGCCTATGGTTCGGGATGGTCTCATGGAAATATCAGTGGTGGCAGCCAAGTTGCGTCACTTTTGCGCTCCCCTTGGGATGCCTTTTGCAGCTGCAGTGTGCCTGGAGCCCAGGGCTTCCTGGTTTTAAAAGTCCTAGGCCTAAGCCTAACAGTAACCCTAGGAAGGTAAATCAGCCGGGTATTAGGGTTCTTCCTAAGGGAAAAGCCGTGAAAGCAGCCATGTTGTGGCACTTCTGCGCTCCCTTTGGGATGCCTTTGGCAGATGAAGTAAGCCTGGAACTCAGGGCTTCCTGGTTAAAGAAATTCAAGCCCTAGGCTGAACCCTAACCCATACCCTAGGTATAGGGATGGTGCCAAGGAAAAAGCTGTGAAAGCTGCCATGTTGTTGCACTTTTGTACTCCCCTTGGGATGCCTTGAACAGCTGCAGTGTGCCTGGAGCTAAGGGCTTCCTAGTTTTAAAAATCCTAGCCCTAGGCCTAAGCCTAACAGTAACCCTGGGAAGGGAAATCAGCCTGGTGTTAGGCGTCTTGCCAAGGAAAAAGCCGTGAAAGCAGCCATGTTGTGGCACTTTTGCACTCCCTTTTGGATGCCTTTCACAGCTCCAGTGTGCCTGGAACTCAGGGCTTCCTGATTTTAAAAATCCTAGCCCTAGGCCGAACCCCAACCCTATGACGAGAAAGGCAAATCAGCCAGGAATTAGGCATGTCCACAAGGAAAAAGCTGTGGAGGCAGGCATGTTGTGGTACTTTTGCGCTCTTCTTGGCTAGTCCTTCGCAGCTGCTGTGTTCTTGGAACTCAGGGCTTTCTGGTTAATAGAGCCCTTACCCTAGGCGTAACTCAAACCTTAACCCTAGGAAGGAAAATCAACCTATGGTTCGGGATGGTCTCATGGAAATATCAGTGGTGGCAGCCAAGTTGCGTCACTTTTGCGCTCCCCTTGGGATGCCTTTTGCAGCTGCAGTGTGCCTGGAGCCCAGGGCTTCCTGGTTTTAAAAGTCCTAGGCCTAAGCCTAACAGTAACCCTAGGAAGGTAAATCAGCCGGGTATTAGGGTTCTTCCTAAGGGAAAAGCCGTGAAAGCAGCCATGTTGTGGCACTTCTGCACTCCCTTTGGGATGCCTTTGGCAGATGAAGTAAGCCTGGAACTCAGGGCTTCCTGGTTAAAAAAATTCAAGCCCTAGGCTGAACCCTAACCCTAACCCTAGGCAGATAAATCAGCCTAGGTATAGGGATGGTGCCAAGGAAAAAGCTGTGAAAGCTGCCATGTTGTTGCACTTTTGTACTCCCCTTGGGAGGCCTTGAACAGCTGCAGTGTGCCTGGAGCTAAGGGCTTCCTAGTTTCAAAAATCCTAGCCCTAGGCCTAAGCCTAACAGTAACCCTGGGAAGGCAAATCAGCCTGATGTTAGGTTTCTTGCCAAGGAAAAAGCCGTGAAAGCAGCCATGTTGTGGCACTTCTGCACTCCCTTTGGGATGCCTTTGGCAGATGAAGTAAGCCTGGAACTCAGGGCTTCCTGGTTAAAGAAATCCAAGCCCTAGGCTGAACCCTAACCCTAGCTCTAGGCAGATAAATCAGCCCAGGTATAGGGATGGTGCCAAGGAAAAAGCTGTGAAAGCTGCCATGTTGTTGCACTTTTGTACTCCCCTTGGGATGCCTTGAACAGCTGCAGTGTGCCTGGAGCTAAGGGCTTCCTAGTTTCAAAAATCCTAGCCCTAGGCCTAAGCCTAACAGTAACCCTGGGAAAGTAAATCAGCCTGGTGTTAGGCTTCTTGCCAAGGAAAAAGCCGTGAAAGCAGCCATGTTGTGGCACTTTTGCACTCCCTTTTGGATGCCTTTCACAGCTCCGGTGTGCCTGGAACTCAGGGCTTCCTGCTTTTAAAAATCCTAGCCCTAGGCCGAACCCCAACCCTAAGACGAGAAAGGCAAATCAGCCAGGAATTAGGCATGTCCCCAAGGAAAAAGCTGTGGAGGCAGGCATGTTGTGGTACTTTTGCGCTCTTCTTGGCTAGTCCTTCGCAGCTGCTGTGTTCTTGGAACTCAGGGCTTTCTGGTTAATAGAACCCTTACCCTAGGCGTAACTCAAACCTTAACCCTAGGAAGGAAAATCAGCCTATGGTTCGGGATGGTCTCATGGAAATATCAGTGGTGGCAGCCAAGTTGCGTCACTTTTGCGCTCCCCTTGGGATGCCTTTTGCAGCTGCAGTGTGCCTGGAGCCCAGGGCTTCCTGGTTTTAAAAGTCCTAGGCCTAAGCCTAACAGTAACCCTAGGAAGGTAAATCAGCCGGGTATTAGGGTTCTTCCTAAGGGAAAAGCCGTGAAAGCAGCCATGTTGTGGCACTTCTGCACTCCCTTTGGGATGCCTTTGGCAGATGAAGTAAGCCTGGAACTCAGGGCTTCCTGGTTAAAGAAATCCAAGCCCTAGGCTGAACCCTAACCCTAACCCTAGGCAGATAAATCAGCCTAGGTATAGGGATGGTGCCAAGGAAAAAGCTGTGAAAGCTGCCATGTTGTTGCACTTTTGTACTCCCCTTGGGATGCCTTGAACAGCTGCAGTGTGCCTGGAGCCCAGGGCTTCCTAGTTTCAAAAATCCTAGCCCTAGGCCTAAGCCTAACAGTAACCCTGGGAAAGTAAATCAGCCTGATGTTAGGTTTCTTGCCAAGGAAAAAGCCGTGAAAGCAGCCATGTTGTGGCACTTTTGCACTCCCTTTTGGATGCCTTTCACAGCTGCAGTGTGCCTGGAACTCAGGGCTTCCTGATTTTAAAAATCCTAGCCCTAGGCCGAACCCCAACCCTAAGACGAGAAAGGCAAATCAGCCAGGAATTAGGCATGTCCCCAAGGAAAAAGCTGTGGAGGCAGGCATGTTGTGGTACTTTTGCGCTCTTCTTGGCTAGTCCTTCGCAGCTGCTGTGTTCTTGGAACTCAGGGCTTTCTGGTTAATAGAACCCTTACCCTAGGCGTAACTCAAACCTTAACCCTAGGAAGGAAAATCAGCCTATGGTTCGGGATGCTCTCATGGAAATATCAGTGGTGGCAGCCAAGTTGCGTCACTTTTGCGCTCCCCTTGGGATGCCTTTCGCAGCTGCAGTGTGCCTGGAGCCCAGGGCTTCCTGGTTTTAAAAGTCCTAGGCCTAAGCCTAACAGTAACCCTAGGAAGGTAAATCAGCCGGGTATTAGGGTTCTTCCTAAGGGAAAAGCCGTGAAAGCAGCCATGTTGTGGCACTTCTGCACTCCCTTTGGGATGCCTTTGGCAGATGAAGTAAGCCTGGAACTCAGGGCTTCCTGGTAAAAAAAATTCAAGCCCTAGGCTGAACCCTAACCCTAACCCTAGGCAGATAAATCAGCCTAGGTATAGGGATGGTGCCAAGGAAAAAGCTGTGAAAGCTGCCATGTTGTTGCACTTTTGTACTCCCCTTGGGATGCCTTGAACAGCTGCAGTGTGCCTGGAGCTAAGGGCTTCCTAGTTTCAAAAATCCTAGCCCTAGGCCTAAGCCTAACAGTAACCCTGGGAAAGTAAATCAGCCTGATGTTAGGCTTCTTGCCAAGGAAAAAGCCGTGAAAGCAGCCATGTTGTGGCACTTTTGCACTCCCTTTTGGATGCCTTTCACAGCTCCAGTGTGCCTGGAACTCAGGGCTTCCTGATTTTAAAAATCCTAGCCCTAGGCCGAACCCCAACCCTATGACGAGAAAGGCAAATCAGCCAGGAATTAGGCATGTCCCCAAGGAAAAAGCTGTGGAGGCAGGCATGTTGTGGTACTTTTGCGCTCTTCTTGGCTAGTCCTTCGCAGCTGCTGTGTTCTTGGAACTCAGGGCTTTCTGGTTAATAGAACCCTTACCCTAGGCGTAACTCAAACCTTAACCCTAGGAAGGAAAATCAGCCTATGGTTCGGGATGGTCTCATGGAAATATCAGTGGTGGCAGCCAAGTTGCGTCACTTTTGCGCTCCCCTTGGGATGCCTTTTGCAGCTGCAGTGTGCCTGGAGCCCAGGGCTTCCTGGTTTTAAAAGTCCTAGGCCTAAGCCTAACAGTAACCCTAGGAAGGTAAATCAGCCGGGTATTAGGGTTCTTCCTAAGGGAAAAGCCGTGAAAGCAGCCATGTTGTGGCACTTCTGCGCTCCCTTTGGGATGCCTTTGGCAGATGAAGTAAGCCTGGAACTCAGGGCTTCCTGGTTAAAGAAATTCAAGCCCTAGGCTGAACCCTAACCCATACCCTAGGTATAGGGATGGTGCCAAGGAAAAAGCTGTGAAAGCTGCCATGTTGTTGCACTTTTGTACTCCCCTTGGGATGCCTTGAACAGCTGCAGTGTGCCTGGAGCTAAGGGCTTCCTAGTTTTAAAAATCCTAGCCCTAGGCCTAAGCCTAACAGTAACCCTGGGAAGGTAAATCAGCCTGGTGTTAGGCGTCTTGCCAAGGAAAAAGCCGTGAAAGCAGCCATGTTGTGGCACTTTTGCACTCCCTTTTGGATGCCTTTCACAGCTCCAGTGTGCCTGGAACTCAGGGCTTCCTGATTTTAAAAATCCTAGCCCTAGGCCGAACCCCAACCCTATGACGAGAAAGGCAAATCAGCCAGGAATTAGGCATGTCCACAAGGAAAAAGCTGTGGAGGCAGGCATGTTGTGGTACTTTTGCGCTCTTCTTGGCTAGTCCTTCGCAGCTGCTGTGTTCTTGGAACTCAGGGCTTTCTGGTTAATAGAGCCCTTACCCTAGGCGTAACTCAAACCTTAACCCTAGGAAGGAAAATCAACCTATGGTTCGGGATGGTCTCATGGAAATATCAGTGGTGGCAGCCAAGTTGCGTCACTTTTGCGCTCCCCTTGGGATGCCTTTCGCAGCTGCAGTGTGCCTGGAGCCCAGGGCTTCCTGGTTTTAAAAGTCCTAGGCCTAAGCCTAACAGTAACCCTAGGAAGGTAAATCAGCCGGGTATTAGGGTTCTTCCTAAGGGAAAAGCCGTGAAAGCAGCCATGTTGTGGCACTTCTGCACTCCCTTTGGGATGCCTTTGGCAGATGAAGTAAGCCTGGAACTCAGGGCTTCCTGGTTAAAAAAATTCAAGCCCTAGGCTGAACCCTAACCCTAACCCTAGGCAGATAAATCAGCCTAGGTATAGGGATGGTGCCAAGGAAAAAGCTGTGAAAGCTGCCATGTTGTTGCACTTTTGTACTCCCCTTGGGAGGCCTTGAACAGCTGCAGTGTGCCTGGAGCTAAGGGCTTCCTAGTTTCAAAAATCCTAGCCCTAGGCCTAAGCCTAACAGTAACCCTGGGAAGGCAAATCAGCCTGATGTTAGGTTTCTTGCCAAGGAAAAAGCCGTGAAAGCAGCCATGTTGTGGCACTTCTGCACTCCCTTTGGGATGCCTTTGGCAGATGAAGTAAGCCTGGAACTCAGGGCTTCCTGGTTAAAGAAATCCAAGCCCTAGGCTGAACCCTAACCCTAGCTCTAGGCAGATAAATCAGCCCAGGTATAGGGATGGTGCCAAGGAAAAAGCTGTGAAAGCTGCCATGTTGTTGCACTTTTGTACTCCCCTTGGGATGCCTTGAACAGCTGCAGTGTGCCTGGAGCTAAGGGCTTCCTAGTTTCAAAAATCCTAGCCCTAGGCCTAAGCCTAACAGTAACCCTGGGAAAGTAAATCAGCCTGGTGTTAGGCTTCTTGCCAAGGAAAAAGCCGTGAAAGCAGCCATGTTGTGGCACTTTTGCACTCCCTTTTGGATGCCTTTCACAGCTCCGGTGTGCCTGGAACTCAGGGCTTCCTGCTTTTAAAAATCCTAGCCCTAGGCCGAACCCCAACCCTAAGACGAGAAAGGCAAATCAGCCAGGAATTAGGCATGTCCCCAAGGAAAAAGCTGTGGAGGCAGGCATGTTGTGGTACTTTTGCGCTCTTCTTGGCTAGTCCTTCGCAGCTGCTGTGTTCTTGGAACTCAGGGCTTTCTGGTTAATAGAACCCTTACCCTAGGCGTAACTCAAACCTTAACCCTAGGAAGGAAAATCAGCCTATGGTTCGGGATGGTCTCATGGAAATATCAGTGGTGGCAGCCAAGTTGCGTCACTTTTGCGCTCCCCTTGGGATGCCTTTTGCAGCTGCAGTGTGCCTGGAGCCCAGGGCTTCCTGGTTTTAAAAGTCCTAGGCCTAAGCCTAACAGTAACCCTAGGAAGGTAAATCAGCCGGGTATTAGGGTTCTTCCTAAGGGAAAAGCCGTGAAAGCAGCCATGTTGTGGCACTTCTGCACTCCCTTTGGGATGCCTTTGGCAGATGAAGTAAGCCTGGAACTCAGGGCTTCCTGGTTAAAGAAATCCAAGCCCTAGGCTGAACCCTAACCCTAACCCTAGGCAGATAAATCAGCCTAGGTATAGGGATGGTGCCAAGGAAAAAGCTGTGAAAGCTGCCATGTTGTTGCACTTTTGTACTCCCCTTGGGATGCCTTGAACAGCTGCAGTGTGCCTGGAGCCCAGGGCTTCCTAGTTTCAAAAATCCTAGCCCTAGGCCTAAGCCTAACAGTAACCCTGGGAAAGTAAATCAGCCTGATGTTAGGTTTCTTGCCAAGGAAAAAGCCGTGAAAGCAGCCATGTTGTGGCACTTTTGCACTCCCTTTTGGATGCCTTTCACAGCTGCAGTGTGCCTGGAACTCAGGGCTTCCTGATTTTAAAAATCCTAGCCCTAGGCCGAACCCCAACCCTAAGACGAGAAAGGCAAATCAGCCAGGAATTAGGCATGTCCCCAAGGAAAAAGCTGTGGAGGCAGGCATGTTGTGGTACTTTTGCGCTCTTCTTGGCTAGTCCTTCGCAGCTGCTGTGTTCTTGGAACTCAGGGCTTTCTGGTTAATAGAACCCTTACCCTAGGCGTAACTCAAACCTTAACCCTAGGAAGGAAAATCAGCCTATGGTTCGGGATGCTCTCATGGAAATATCAGTGGTGGCAGCCAAGTTGCGTCACTTTTGCGCTCCCCTTGGGATGCCTTTCGCAGCTGCAGTGTGCCTGGAGCCCAGGGCTTCCTGGTTTTAAAAGTCCTAGGCCTAAGCCTAACAGTAACCCTAGGAAGGTAAATCAGCCGGGTATTAGGGTTCTTCCTAAGGGAAAAGCCGTGAAAGCAGCCATGTTGTGGCACTTCTGCACTCCCTTTGGGATGCCTTTGGCAGATGAAGTAAGCCTGGAACTCAGGGCTTCCTGGTAAAAAAAATTCAAGCCCTAGGCTGAACCCTAACCCTAACCCTAGGCAGATAAATCAGCCTAGGTATAGGGATGGTGCCAAGGAAAAAGCTGTGAAAGCTGCCATGTTGTTGCACTTTTGTACTCCCCTTGGGATGCCTTGAACAGCTGCAGTGTGCCTGGAGCTAAGGGCTTCCTAGTTTCAAAAATCCTAGCCCTAGGCCTAAGCCTAACAGTAACCCCGGGAAAGTAAATCAGCCTGATGTTAGGTTTCTTGCCAAGGAAAAAGCCGTGAAAGCAGCCATGTTGTGGCACTTTTGCACTCCCTTTTGGATGCCTTTCACAGCTGCAGTGTGCCTGGAACTCAGGGCTTCCTGATTTTAAAAATCCTAGCCCTAGGCCGAACCCCAACCCTAAGACGAGAAAGGCAAATCAGCCAGGAATTAGGCATGTCCCCAAGGAAAAAGCTGTGGAGGCAGGCATGTTGTGGTACTTTTGCGCTCTTCTTGGCTAGTCCTTCGCAGCTGCTGTGTTCTTGGAACTCAGGGCTTTCTGGTTAATAGAACCCTTACCCTAGGCGTAACTCAAACCTTAACCCTAGGAAGGAAAATCAGCCTATGGTTCGGGATGCTCTCATGGAAATATCAGTGGTGGCAGCCAAGTTGCGTCACTTTTGCGCTCCCCTTGGGATGCCTTTCGCAGCTGCAGTGTGCCTGGAGCCCAGGGCTTCCTGGTTTTAAAAGTCCTAGGCCTAAGCCTAACAGTAACCCTAGGAAGGTAAATCAGCCGGGTATTAGGGTTCTTCCTAAGGGAAAAGCCGTGAAAGCAGCCATGTTGTGGCACTTCTGCACTCCCTTTGGGATGCCTTTGGCAGATGAAGTAAGCCTGGAACTCAGGGCTTCCTGGTAAAAAAAATTCAAGCCCTAGGCTGAACCCTAACCCTAACCCTAGGCAGATAAATCAGCCTAGGTATAGGGATGGTGCCAAGGAAAAAGCTGTGAAAGCTGCCATGTTGTTGCACTTTTGTACTCCCCTTGGGATGCCTTGAACAGCTGCAGTGTGCCTGGAGCTAAGGGCTTCCTAGTTTCAAAAATCCTAGCCCTAGGCCTAAGCCTAACAGTAACCCTGGGAAAGTAAATCAGCCTGATGTTAGGCTTCTTGCCAAGGAAAAAGCCGTGAAAGCAGCCATGTTGTGGCACTTTTGCACTCCCTTTTGGATGCCTTTCACAGCTCCAGTGTGCCTGGAACTCAGGGCTTCCTGATTTTAAAAATCCTAGCCCTAGGCCGAACCCCAACCCTATGACGAGAAAGGCAAATCAGCCAGGAATTAGGCATGTCCCCAAGGAAAAAGCTGTGGAGGCAGGCATGTTGTGGTACTTTTGCGCTCTTCTTGGCTAGTCCTTCGCAGCTGCTGTGTTCTTGGAACTCAGGGCTTTCTGGTTAATAGAACCCTTACCCTAGGCGTAACTCAAACCTTAACCCTAGGAAGGAAAATCAGCCTATGGTTCGGGATGGTCTCATGGAAATATCAGTGGTGGCAGCCAAGTTGCGTCACTTTTGCGCTCCCCTTGGGATGCCTTTTGCAGCTGCAGTGTGCCTGGAGCCCAGGGCTTCCTGGTTTTAAAAGTCCTAGGCCTAAGCCTAACAGTAACCCTAGGAAGGTAAATCAGCCGGGTATTAGGGTTCTTCCTAAGGGAAAAGCCGTGAAAGCAGCCATGTTGTGGCACTTCTGCGCTCCCTTTGGGATGCCTTTGGCAGATGAAGTAAGCCTGGAACTCAGGGCTTCCTGGTTAAAGAAATTCAAGCCCTAGGCTGAACCCTAACCCATACCCTAGGTATAGGGATGGTGCCAAGGAAAAAGCTGTGAAAGCTGCCATGTTGTTGCACTTTTGTACTCCCCTTGGGATGCCTTGAACAGCTGCAGTGTGCCTGGAGCTAAGGGCTTCCTAGTTTTAAAAATCCTAGCCCTAGGCCTAAGCCTAACAGTAACCCTGGGAAGGTAAATCAGCCTGGTGTTAGGCGTCTTGCCAAGGAAAAAGCCGTGAAAGCAGCCATGTTGTGGCACTTTTGCACTCCCTTTTGGATGCCTTTCACAGCTCCAGTGTGCCTGGAACTCAGGGCTTCCTGATTTTAAAAATCCTAGCCCTAGGCCGAACCCCAACCCTATGACGAGAAAGGCAAATCAGCCAGGAATTAGGCATGTCCACAAGGAAAAAGCTGTGGAGGCAGGCATGTTGTGGTACTTTTGCGCTCTTCTTGGCTAGTCCTTCGCAGCTGCTGTGTTCTTGGAACTCAGGGCTTTCTGGTTAATAGAGCCCTTACCCTAGGCGTAACTCAAACCTTAACCCTAGGAAGGAAAATCAACCTATGGTTCGGGATGGTCTCATGGAAATATCAGTGGTGGCAGCCAAGTTGCGTCACTTTTGCGCTCCCCTTGGGATGCCTTTCGCAGCTGCAGTGTGCCTGGAGCCCAGGGCTTCCTGGTTTTAAAAGTCCTAGGCCTAAGCCTAACAGTAACCCTAGGAAGGTAAATCAGCCGGGTATTAGGGTTCTTCCTAAGGGAAAAGCCGTGAAAGCAGCCATGTTGTGGCACTTCTGCACTCCCTTTGGGATGCCTTTGGCAGATGAAGTAAGCCTGGAACTCAGGGCTTCCTGGTTAAAAAAATTCAAGCCCTAGGCTGAACCCTAACCCTAACCCTAGGCAGATAAATCAGCCTAGGTATAGGGATGGTGCCAAGGAAAAAGCTGTGAAAGCTGCCATGTTGTTGCACTTTTGTACTCCCCTTGGGAGGCCTTGAACAGCTGCAGTGTGCCTGGAGCTAAGGGCTTCCTAGTTTCAAAAATCCTAGCCCTAGGCCTAAGCCTAACAGTAACCCTGGGAAGGCAAATCAGCCTGATGTTAGGTTTCTTGCCAAGGAAAAAGCCGTGAAAGCAGCCATGTTGTGGCACTTCTGCACTCCCTTTGGGATGCCTTTGGCAGATGAAGTAAGCCTGGAACTCAGGGCTTCCTGGTTAAAGAAATCCAAGCCCTAGGCTGAACCCTAACCCTAGCTCTAGGCAGATAAATCAGCCCAGGTATAGGGATGGTGCCAAGGAAAAAGCTGTGAAAGCTGCCATGTTGTTGCACTTTTGTACTCCCCTTGGGATGCCTTGAACAGCTGCAGTGTGCCTGGAGCTAAGGGCTTCCTAGTTTCAAAAATCCTAGCCCTAGGCCTAAGCCTAACAGTAACCCTGGGAAAGTAAATCAGCCTGGTGTTAGGCTTCTTGCCAAGGAAAAAGCCGTGAAAGCAGCCATGTTGTGGCACTTTTGCACTCCCTTTTGGATGCCTTTCACAGCTCCGGTGTGCCTGGAACTCAGGGCTTCCTGCTTTTAAAAATCCTAGCCCTAGGCCGAACCCCAACCCTAAGACGAGAAAGGCAAATCAGCCAGGAATTAGGCATGTCCCCAAGGAAAAAGCTGTGGAGGCAGGCATGTTGTGGTACTTTTGCGCTCTTCTTGGCTAGTCCTTCGCAGCTGCTGTGTTCTTGGAACTCAGGGCTTTCTGGTTAATAGAACCCTTACCCTAGGCGTAACTCAAACCTTAACCCTAGGAAGGAAAATCAGCCTATGGTTCGGGATGGTCTCATGGAAATATCAGTGGTGGCAGCCAAGTTGCGTCACTTTTGCGCTCCCCTTGGGATGCCTTTTGCAGCTGCAGTGTGCCTGGAGCCCAGGGCTTCCTGGTTTTAAAAGTCCTAGGCCTAAGCCTAACAGTAACCCTAGGAAGGTAAATCAGCCGGGTATTAGGGTTCTTCCTAAGGGAAAAGCCGTGAAAGCAGCCATGTTGTGGCACTTCTGCACTCCCTTTGGGATGCCTTTGGCAGATGAAGTAAGCCTGGAACTCAGGGCTTCCTGGTTAAAGAAATCCAAGCCCTAGGCTGAACCCTAACCCTAACCCTAGGCAGATAAATCAGCCTAGGTATAGGGATGGTGCCAAGGAAAAAGCTGTGAAAGCTGCCATGTTGTTGCACTTTTGTACTCCCCTTGGGATGCCTTGAACAGCTGCAGTGTGCCTGGAGCCC
This sequence comes from Ammospiza caudacuta, assembly GCF_027887145.1. NCBI lineage: Eukaryota > Metazoa > Chordata > Aves > Passeriformes > Passerellidae > Ammospiza > Ammospiza caudacuta. The sequence continues at coordinate 87,521 of NW_026682987.1, forward strand.
AGGGCTTCCTAGTTTCAAAAATCCTAGCCCTAGGCCTAAGCCTAACAGTAACCCTGGGAAAGTAAATCAGCCTGATGTTAGGTTTCTTGCCAAGGAAAAAGCCGTGAAAGCAGCCATGTTGTGGCACTTTTGCACTCCCTTTTGGATGCCTTTCACAGCTGCAGTGTGCCTGGAACTCAGGGCTTCCTGATTTTAAAAATCCTAGCCCTAGGCCGAACCCCAACCCTAAGACGAGAAAGGCAAATCAGCCAGGAATTAGGCATGTCCCCAAGGAAAAAGCTGTGGAGGCAGGCATGTTGTGGTACTTTTGCGCTCTTCTTGGCTAGTCCTTCGCAGCTGCTGTGTTCTTGGAACTCAGGGCTTTCTGGTTAATAGAACCCTTACCCTAGGCGTAACTCAAACCTTAACCCTAGGAAGGAAAATCAGCCTATGGTTCGGGATGCTCTCATGGAAATATCAGTGGTGGCAGCCAAGTTGCGTCACTTTTGCGCTCCCCTTGGGATGCCTTTTGCAGCTGCAGTGTGCCTGGAGCCCAGGGCTTCCTGGTTTTAAAAGTCCTAGGCCTAAGCCTAACAGTAACCCTAGGAAGGTAAATCAGCCGGGTATTAGGGTTCTTCCTAAGGGAAAAGCCGTGAAAGCAGCCATGTTGTGGCACTTCTGCACTCCCTTTGGGATGCCTTTGGCAGATGAAGTAAGCCTGGAACTCAGGGCTTCCTGGTAAAAAAAATTCAAGCCCTAGGCTGAACCCTAACCCTAACCCTAGGCAGATAAATCAGCCTAGGTATAGGGATGGTGCCAAGGAAAAAGCTGTGAAAGCTGCCATGTTGTTGCACTTTTGTACTCCCCTTGGGATGCCTTGAACAGCTGCAGTGTGCCTGGAGCTAAGGGCTTCCTAGTTTCAAAAATCCTAGCCCTAGGCCTAAGCCTAACAGTAACCCTGGGAAAGTAAATCAGCCTGATGTTAGGCTTCTTGCCAAGGAAAAAGCCGTGAAAGCAGCCATGTTGTGGCACTTTTGCACTCCCTTTTGGATGCCTTTCACAGCTCCAGTGTGCCTGGAACTCAGGGCTTCCTGATTTTAAAAATCCTAGCCCTAGGCCGAACCCCAACCCTAAGACGAGAAAGGCAAATCAGCCAGGAATTAGGCATGTCCCCAAGGAAAAAGCTGTGGAGGCAGGCATGTTGTGGTACTTTTGCGCTCTTCTTGGCTAGTCCTTCGCAGCTGCTGTGTTCTTGGAACTCAGGGCTTTCTGGTTAATAGAACCCTTACCCTAGGCGTAACTCAAACCTTAACCCTAGGAAGGAAAATCAGCCTATGGTTCGGGATGGTCTCATGGAAATATCAGTGGTGGCAGCCAAGTTGCGTCACTTTTGCGCTCCCCTTGGGATGCCTTTTGCAGCTGCAGTGTGCCTGGAGCCCAGGGCTTCCTGGTTTTAAAAGTCCTAGGCCTAAGCCTAACAGTAACCCTAGGAAGGTAAATCAGCCGGGTATTAGGGTTCTTCCTAAGGGAAAAGCCGTGAAAGCAGCCATGTTGTGGCACTTCTGCACTCCCTTTGGGATGCCTTTGGCAGATGAAGTAAGCCTGGAACTCAGGGCTTCCTGGTTAAAGAAATCCAAGCCCTAGGCTGAACCCTAACCCTAACCCTAGGCAGATAAATCAGCCTAGGTATAGGGATGGTGCCAAGGAAAAAGCTGTGAAAGCTGCCATGTTGTTGCACTTTTGTACTCCCCTTGGGATGCCTTGAACAGCTGCAGTGTGCCTGGAGCCCAGGGCTTCCTAGTTTCAAAAATCCTAGCCCTAGGCCTAAGCCTAACAGTAACCCTGGGAAAGTAAATCAGCCTGATGTTAGGTTTCTTGCCAAGGAAAAAGCTGTGAAAGCAGCCATGTTGTGGCACTTTTGCACTCCCTTTTGGATGCCTTTCACAGCTCCAGTGTGCCTGGAACTCAGGGCTTCCTGATTTTAAAAATCCTAGCCCTAGGCCGAACCCCAACCCTAAGACGAGAAAGGCAAATCAGCCAGGAATTAGGCATGTCCCCAAGGAAAAAGCTGTGGAGGCAGGCATGTTGTGCTACTTTTGCGCTCTTCTTGGCTAGTCCTTCGCAGCTGCTGTGTTCTTGGAACTCAGGGCTTTCTGGTTAATAGACCCTTACCCTAGGCGTAACTCAAACCTTAACCCTAGGAAGGAAAATCAGCCTATGGTTCGGGATGGTCTCATGGAAATATCAGTGGTGGCAGCCAAGTTGCGTCACTTTTGCGCTCCCCTTGGGATGCCTTTCGCAGCTGCAGTGTGCCTGGAGCCCAGGGCTTCCTGGTTTTAAAAGTCCTAGGCCTAAGCCTAACAGTAACCCTAGGAAGGTAAATCAGCCGGGTATTAGGGTTCTTCCTAAGGGAAAAGCCGTGAAAGCAGCCATGTTGTGGCACTTCTGCACTCCCTTTGGGATGCCTTTGGCAGATGAAGTAAGCCTGGAACTCAGGGCTTCCTGGTTAAAGAAATCCAAGCCCTAGGCTGAACCCTAACCCTAACCCTAGGCAGATAAATCAGCCTAGGTATAGGGATGGTGCCAAGGAAAAAGCTGTGAAAGCTGCCATGTTGTTGCACTTTTGTACTCCCCTTGGGATGCCTTGAACAGCTGCAGTGTGCCTGGAGCCCAGGGCTTCCTAGTTTCAAAAATCCTAGCCCTAGGCCTAAGCCTAACAGTAACCCTGGGAAAGTATGTCAGCCTGATGTTAGGCTTCTTGCCAAGGAAAAAGCCGTGAAAGCAGCCATGTTGTGGCACTTTTGCACTCCCTTTTGGATGCCTTTCACAGCTCCAGTGTGCCTGGAACTCAGGGCTTCCTGCTTTTAAAAATCCTAGCCCTAGGCCGAACCCCAACCCTAAGACGAGAAAGGCAAATCAGCCAGGAATTAGGCATGTCCCCAAGGAAAAAGCTGTGGAGGCAGGCATGTTGTGGTACTTTTGCGCTCTTCTTGGCTAGTCCTTCGCAGCTGCTGTGTTCTTGGAACTCAGGGCTTTCTGGTTAATAGAGCCCTTACCCTAGGCGTAACTCAAACCTTAACCCTAGGAAGGAAAATCAACCTATGGTTAGGGATGGTCTCATGGAAATATCAGTGGTGGCAGCCAAGTTGCGTCACTTTTGCGCTCCCCTTGGGATGCCTTTCGCAGCTGCAGTGTGCCTGGAGCCCAGGGCTTCCTGGTTTTAAAAGTCCTAGGCCTAAGCCTAACAGTAACCCTAGGAAGGTAAATCAGCCGGGTATTAGGGTTCTTCCTAAGGGAAAAGCCGTGAAAGCAGCCATGTTGTGGCACTTCTGCACTCCCTTTGGGATGCCTTTGGCAGATGAAGTAAGCCTGGAACTCAGGGCTTCCTGGTTAAAGAAATCCAAGCCCTAGGCTGAACCCTAACCCTAACCCTAGGCAGATAAATCAGCCTAGGTATAGGGATGGTGCCAAGGAAAAAGCTGTGAAAGCTGCCATGTTGTTGCACTTTTGTACTCCCCTTGGGATGCCTTGAACAGCTGCAGTGTGCCTGGAGCTAAGGGCTTCCTAGTTTCAAAACTCCTAGCCCTAGGCCTAAGCCTAACAGTAACCCTGGGAAAGTAAATCAGCCTGATGTTAGGTTTCTTGCCAAGGAAAAAGCCGTGAAAGCAGCCATGTTGTGGCACTTTTGCACTCCCTTTTGGATGCCTTTCACAGCTCCAGTGTGCCTGGAACTCAGGGCTTCCTGATTTTAAAAATCCTAGCCCTAGGCCGAACCCCAACCCTAAGACGAGAAAGGCAAATCAGCCAGGAATTAGGCATGTCCCCAAGGAAAAAGCTGTGGAGGCAGGCATGTTGTGCTACTTTTGCGCTCTTCTTGGCTAGTCCTTCGCAGCTGCTGTGTTCTTGGAACTCAGGGCTTTCTGGTTAATAGACCCTTACCCTAGGCGTAACTCAAACCTTAACCCTAGGAAGGAAAATCAGCCTATGGTTCGGGATGGTCTCATGGAAATATCAGTGGTGGCAGCCAAGTTGCGTCACTTTTGCGCTCCCCTTGGGATGCCTTTTGCAGCTGCAGTGTGCCTGGAGCCCAGGGCTTCCTGGTTTTAAAAGTCCTAGGCCTAAGCCTAACAGTAACCCTAGGAAGGTAAATCAGCCGGGTATTAGGGTTCTTCCTAAGGGAAAAGCCGTGAAAGCAGCCATGTTGTGGCACTTCTGCACTCCCTTTGGGATGCCTTTGGCAGATGAAGTAAGCCTGGAACTCAGGGCTTCCTGGTTAAAGAAATCCAAGCCCTAGGCTGAACCCTAACCCTAACCCTAGGCAGATAAATCAGCCTAGGTATAGGGATGGTGCCAAGGAAAAAGCTGTGAAAGCTGCCATGTTGTTGCACTTTTGTACTCCCCTTGGGATGCCTTGAACAGCTGCAGTGTGCCTGGAGCTAAGGGCTTCCTAGTTTTAAAAATCGTAGCCCTAGGCTTAAGCCTAATAGTAACCCTGGGAAGGTAAGTCAGCCTGGTGTTAGGCGTCTTGCCAAGGAAAAAGCCGTGAAAGCAGCCATGTTGTGGCACTTTTGCAATCCCTTTTGGATGCCTTTCACAGCTCCAGTGTGCCTGGAACTCAGGGCTTCCTGCTTTTAAAAATCCTAGCCCTAGGCCGAACCCCAACCCTAAGACGAGAAAGGCAAATCAGCCAGGAATTAGGCATGTCCCCAAGGAAAAAGCTGTGGAGGCAGGCATGTTGTGGTACTTTTGCGCTCTTCTTGGCTAGTCCTTCGCAGCTGCTGTGTTCTTGGAACTCAGGGCTTTCTGGTTAATAGAACCCTTACCCTAGGCGTAACTCAAACCTTAACCCTAGGAAGGAAAATCAACCTATGGTTCGGGATGGTCTCATGGAAATATCAGTGGTGGCAGCCAAGTTGCGTCACTTTTGCGCTCCCCTTGGGATGCCTTTCGCAGCTGCAGTGTGCCTGGGGCCCAGGGCTTCCTGGTTTTAAAAGTCCTAGGCCTAAGCCTAACAGTAACCCTAGGAAGGTAAATCAGCCGGGTATTAGGGTTCTTCCTAAGGGAAAAGCCGTGAAAGCAGCCATGTTGTGGCACTTCTGCACTCCCTTTGGGATGCCTTTGGCAGATGAAGTAAGCCTGGAACTCAGGGCTTCCTGGTAAAAAAAATTCAAGCCCTAGGCTGAACCCTAACCCTAACCCTAGGCAGATAAATCAGCCTAGGTATAGGGATGGTGCCAAGGAAAAAGCTGTGAAAGCTGCCATGTTGTTGCACTTTTGTACTCCCCTTGGGATGCCTTGAACAGCTGCAGTGTGCCTGGAGCTAAGGGCTTCCTAGTTTCAAAAATCCTAGCCCTAGGCCTAAGCCTAACAGTAACCCTTGGAAGGTAAATCAGCCTGATGTTAGGCTTCTTGCCAAGGAAAAAGCCGTGAAAGCAGCCATGTTGTGGCACTTCTGCACTCCCTTTGGGATGCCTTTGGCAGATGAAGTAAGCCTGGAACTCAGGGCTTCCTGGTTAAAGAAATCCAAGCCCTAGGCTGAACCCTAACCCTAACCCTAGGCAGATAAATCAGCCTAGGTATAGGGATGGTGCCAAGGAAAAAGCTGTGAAAGCTGCCATGTTGTTGCACTTTTGTACTCCCCTTGGGATGCCTTGAACAGCTGCAGTGTGCCTGGAGCTAAGGGCTTCCTAGTTTCAAAAATCCTAGCCCTAGGCCTAAGCCTAACAGTAACCCTGGGAAAGTAAATCAGCCTGATGTTAGGCTTCTTGCCAAGGAAAAAGCCGTGAAAGCAGCCATGTTGTGGCACTTTTGCACTCCCTTTTGGATGCCTTTCACAGCTCCAGTGTGCCTGGAACTCAGGGCTTCCTGCTTTTAAAAATCCTAGCCCTAGGCCGAACCCCAACCCTAAGACGAGAAAGGCAAATCAGCCAGGAATTAGGCATGTCCCCAAGGAAAAAGCTGTGGAGGCAGGCATGTTGTGGTACTTTTGCGCTCTTCTTGGCTAGTCCTTCGCAGCTGCTGTGTTCTTGGAACTCAGGGCTTTCTGGTTAATAGAACCCTTACCCTAGGCGTAACTCAAACCTTAACCCTAGGAAGGAAAATCAGCCTATGGTTCGGGATGGTCTCATGGAAATATCAGTGGTGGCAGCCAAGTTGCGTCACTTTTGCGCTCCCCTTGGGATGCCTGCCTTTCACAGCTGCAGTGTGCCTGGAGCCCAGGGCTTCCTGGTTTTAAAAGTCCTAGGCCTAAGCCTAACAGTAACCCTAGGAAGGTAAATCAGCCGGGTATTAGGGTTCTTCCTAAGGGAAAAGCCGTGAAAGCAGCCATGTTGTGGCACTTCTGCACTCCCTTTGGGATGCCTTTGGCAGATGAAGTAAGCCTGGAACTCAGGGCTTCCTGGTTAAAAAAAATTCAAGCCCTCGGCTGAACCCTAACCCTAACCCTAGGCAGATAAATCAGCCTAGGTATAGGGATGGTGCCAAGGAAAAAGCTGTGAAAGCTGCCATGTTGTTGCACTTTTGTACTCCCCTTGGGATGCCTTGAACAGCTGCAGTGTGCCTGGAGCTAAGGGCTTCCTAGTTTTAAAAATCCTAGCCCTAGGCCTAAGCCTAACAGTAACCCTGGGAAGGCAAATCAGCCTGGTGTTAGGCTTCTTGCCAAGGAAAAAGCCGTGAAAGCAGCCATGTTGTGGCACTTTTGCACTCCCTTTTGGATGCCTTTCACAGCTCCAGTGTGCCTGGAACTCAGGGCTTCCTGATTTTAAAAATCCTAGCCCTAGGCCGAACCCCAACCCTAAGACGAGAAAGGCAAATCAGCCAGGAATTAGGCATGTCCCCAAGGAAAAAGCTGTGGAGGCAGGCATGTTGTGGTACTTTTGCGCTCTTCTTGGCTAGTCCTTCGCAGCTGCTGTGTTCTTGGAACTCAGGGCTTTCTGGTTAATAGAGCCCTTACCCTAGGCGTAACTCAAACCTTAACCCTAGGAAGGAAAATCAACCTATGGTTATGGATGGTCTCATGGAAATATCAGTGGTGGCAGCCAAGTTGCGTCACTTTTGCGCTCCCCTTGGGATGCCTTTCGCAGCTGCAGTGTGCCTGGAGCCCAGGGCTTCCTGGTTTTAAAAGTCCTAGGCCTAAGCATAACAGTAACCCTAGGAAGGTAAATCAGACGGGTATTAGGGTTCTTCCTAAGGGAAAAGCCGTGAAAGCAGCCATGTTGTTGCACTTTTGTAGTCCCCTTGGGATGCCTTGAACAGCTGCAGTGTGCCTGGAGCTAAGGGCTTCCTAGTTTCAAAAATCCTAGCCCTAGGCCTAAGCCGAACAGTAACCCTAGGAAGGTAAATCAGCCTGATGTTAGGCTTCATGCCAAGGAAAAAGCCGTGAAAGCAGCCATGTTGTGGCACTTCTGCACTCCCTTTGGGATGCCTTTGGCAGATGAAGTAAGCCTGGAACTCAGGGCTTCCTGGTTAAAGAAATCCAAGCCCTAGGCTGAACCCTAACCCTAACCCTAGGCAGATAAATCAGCCTAGGTATAGGGATGGTGCCAAGGAAAAAGCTGTGAAAGCTGCCATGTTGTTGCACTTTTGTACTCCCCTTGGGATGCCTTTCACAGCTGCAGTGTGCCTGGAGCCCAGGGCTTCCTAGTTTCAAAAATCCTAGCCCTAGGCCTAAGCCTAACAGTAACCCTGGGAAAGTAAATCAGCCTGGTGTTAGGCTTCTTGCCAAGGAAAAAGCTGTGAAAGCTGCCATGTTGTTGCACTTTTGTACTCCCCTTGGGATGCCTTTCACAGCTCCAGTGTGCCTGGAACTCAGGGCTTCCTGCTTTTAAAAATCCTAGCCCTAGGCCGAACCCCAACCCTAAGACGAGAAAGGCAAATCAGCCAGGAATTAGGCATGTCCCCAAGGAAAAAGCTGTGGAGGCAGGCATGTTGTGGTACTTTTGCGCTCTTCTTGGCTAGTCCTTCGCAGCTGCTGTGTTCTTGGAACTCAGGGCTTTCTGGTTAATAGACCCTTACCCTAGGCGTAACTCAAACCTTAACCCTAGGAAGGAAAATCAACCTATGGTTTGGGATGGTCTCATGGAAATATCAGTGGTGGCAGCCAAGTTGCGTCACTTTTGCGCTCCCCTTGGGATGCCTTTTGCAGCTGCAGTGTGCCTGGAGCCCAGGGCTTCCTGGTTTTAAAAGTCCTAGGCCTAAGCCTAACAGTAACCCTAGGAAGGTAAATCAGCCGGGTATTAGGGTTCTTCCTAAGGGAAAAGCCGTGAAAGCAGCCATGTTGTGGCACTTCTGCACTCCCTTTGGGATGCCTTTGGCAGATGAAGTAAGCCTGGAACTCAGGGCTTCCTGGTTAAAGAAATCCAAGCCCTAGGCTGAACCCTAACCCTAACCCTAGGCAGATAAATCAGCCTAGGTATAGGGATGGTGCCAAGGAAAAAGCTGTGAAAGCTGCCATGTTGTTGCACTTTTGTACTCCCCTTGGGATGCCTTGAACAGCTGCAGTGTGCCTGGAGCTAAGGGCTTCCTAGTTTCAAAAATCCTAGCCCTAGGCCTAAGCCTAACAGTAACCCTGGGAAGGCAAATCAGCCTGATGTTAGGCTTCTTGCCAAAGAAAAAGCCGTGAAACAGCCATGTTGTGGCACTTTTGCACTCCCTTTTGGATGCCTTTCACAGCTCCAGTGTGCCTGGAACTCAGGGCTTCCTGATTTTAAAAATCCTAGCCCTAGGCCGAACCCCAACCCTAAGACGAGAAAGGCAAATCAGCCAGGAATTAGGCATGTCCCCAAGGAAAAAGCTGTGGAGGCAGGCATGTTGTGGTACTTTTGCGCTCTTCTTGGCTAGTCCTTCGCAGCTGCTGTGTTCTTGGAACTCAGGGCTTTCTGGTTAATAGAACCCTTACCCTAGGCGTAACTCAAACCTTAACCCTAGGAAGGAAAATCAGCCTATGGTTCGGGATGGTCTCATGGAAATATCAGTGGTGGCAGCCAAGTTGCGTCACTTTTGCGCTCCCCTTGGGATGCCTTTTGCAGCTGCAGTGTGCCTGGAGCCCAGGGCTTCCTGGTTTTAAAAGTCCTAGGCCTAAGCCTAACAGTAACCCTAGGAAGGTAAATCAGCCGGGTATTAGGGTTCTTCCTAAGGGAAAAGCCGTGAAAGCAGCCATGTTGTGGCACTTCTGCACTCCCTTTGGGATGCCTTTGGCAGATGAAGTAAGCCTGGAACTCAGGGCTTCCTGGTTAAAGAAATTCAAGCCCTAGGCTGAACCCTAACCCTAACCCTAGGCAGATAAATCAGCCTAGGTATAGGGATGGTGCCAAGGAAAAAGCCGTGAAAGCTGCCATGTTGTTGCACTTTTGTACTCCCCTTGGGATGCCTTGAACAGCTGCAGTGTGCCTGGAGCTAAGGGCTTCCTAGTTTTAAAAATCGTAGCCCTAGGCTTAAGCCTAATAGTAACCCTGGGAAGGTAAGTCAGCCTGATGTTAGGCGTCTTGCCAAGGAAAAAGCCGTGAAAGCAGCCATGTTGTGGCACTTTTGCAATCCCTTTTGGATGCCTTTCACAGCTCCAGTGTGCCTGGAACTCAGGGCTTCCTGATTTTAAAAATCCTAGCCCTAGGCCGAACCCCAACCCTATGACGAGAAAGGCAAATCAGCCAGGAATTAGGCATGTCCCCAAGGAAAAAGCTGTGGAGGCAGGCATGTTGTGGTACTTTTGCGCTCTTCTTGGCTAGTCCTTCGCAGCTGCTGTGTTCTTGGAACTCAGGGCTTTCTGGTTAATAGAACCCTTACCCTAGGCGTAACTCAAACCTTAACCCTAGGAAGGAAAATCAGCCTATGGTTCGGGATGGTCTCATGGAAATATCAGTGGTGGCAGCCAAGTTGCGTCACTTTTGCGCTCCCCTTGGGATGCCTTTCGCAGCTGCAGTGTGCCTGGGGCCCAGGGCTTCCTGGTTTTAAAAGTCCTAGGCCTAAGCCTAACAGTAACCCTAGGAAGGTAAATCAGCCGGGTATTAGGGTTCTTCCTAAGGGAAAAGCCGTGAAAGCAGCCATGTTGTGGCACTTCTGCACTCCCTTTGGGATGCCTTTGGCAGATGAAGTAAGCCTGGAACTCAGGGCTTCCTGGTAAAAAAAATTCAAGCCCTAGGCTGAACCCTAACCCTAACCCTAGGCAGATAAATCAGCCTAGGTATAGGGATGGTGCCAAGGAAAAAGCTGTGAAAGCTGCCATGTTGTTGCACTTTTGTACTCCCCTTGGGATGCCTTGAACAGCTGCAGTGTGCCTGGAGCCCAGGGCTTCCTAGTTTCAAAAATCCTAGCCCTAGGCCTAAGCCTAACAGTAACCCTGGGAAAGTAAATCAGCCTGATGTTAGGTTTCTTGCCAAGGAAAAAGCTGTGAAAGCAGCCATGTTGTGGCACTTTTGCACTCCCTTTTGGATGCCTTTCACAGCTCCAGTGTGCCTGGAACTCAGGGCTTCCTGATTTTAAAAATCCTAGCCCTAGGCCGAACCCCAACCCTAAGACGAGAAAGGCAAATCAGCCAGGAATTAGGCATGTCCCCAAGGAAAAAGCTGTGGAGGCAGGCATGTTGTGGTACTTTTGCGCTCTTCTTGGCTAGTCCTTCGCAGCTGCTGTGTTCTTGGAACTCAGGGCTTTCTGGTTAATAGAGCCCTTACCCTAGGCGTAACTCAAACCTTAACCCTAGGAAGGAAAATCAACCTATGGTTAGGGATGGTCTCATGGAAATATCAGTGGTGGCAGCCAAGTTGCGTCACTTTTGCGCTCCCCTTGGGATGCCTTTCGCAGCTGCAGTGTGCCTGGAGCCCAGGGCTTCCTGGTTTTAAAAGTCCTAGGCCTAAGCCTAACAGTAACCCTAGGAAGGTAAATCAGCCGGGTATTAGGGTTCTTCCTAAGGGAAAAGCCGTGAAAGCAGCCATGTTGTGGCACTTCTGCACTCCCTTTGGGATGCCTTTGGCAGATGAAGTAAGCCTGGAACTCAGGGCTTCCTGGTTAAAGAAATCCAAGCCCTAGGCTGAACCCTAACCCTAACCCTAGGCAGATAAATCAGCCTAGGTATAGGGATGGTGCCAAGGAAAAAGCTGTGAAAGCTGCCATGTTGTTGCACTTTTGTACTCCCCTTGGGATGCCTTGAACAGCTGCAGTGTGCCTGGAGCTAAGGGCTTCCTAGTTTCAAAACTCCTAGCCCTAGGCCTAAGCCTAACAGTAACCCTGGGAAAGTAAATCAGCCTGATGTTAGGCTTCTTGCCAAGGAAAAAGCCGTGAAACAGCCATGTTGTGGCACTTTTGCACTCCCTTTTGGATGCCTTTCACAGCTCCAGTGTGCCTGGAACTCAGGGCTTCCTGCTTTTAAAAATCCTAGCCCTAGGCCGAACCCCAACCCTAAGACGAGAAAGGCAAATCAGCCAGGAATTAGGCATGTCCCCAAGGAAAAAGCTGTGGAGGCAGGCATGTTGTGGTACTTTTGCGCTCTTCTTGGCTAGTCCTTCGCAGCTGCTGTGTTCTTGGAACTCAGGGCTTTCTGGTTAATAGAACCCTTACCCTAGGCGTAACTCAAACCTTAACCCTAGGAAGGAAAATCAGCCTATGGTTCGGGATGGTCTCATGGAAATATCAGTGGTGGCAGCCAAGTTGCGTCACTTTTGCGCTCCCCTTGGGATGCCTTTTGCAGCTGCAGTGTGCCTGGAGCCCAGGGCTTCCTGGTTTTAAAAGTCCTAGGCCTAAGCCTAACAGTAACCCTAGGAAGGTAAATCAGCCGGGTATTAGGGTTCTTCCTAAGGGAAAAGCCGTGAAAGCAGCCATGTTGTGGCACTTCTGCACTCCCTTTGGGATGCCTTTGGCAGATGAAGTAAGCCTGGAACTCAGGGCTTCCTGGTTAAAGAAATCCAAGCCCTAGGCTGAACCCTAACCCTAACCCTAGGCAGATAAATCAGCCTAGGTATAGGGATGGTGCCAAGGAAAAAGCTGTGAAAGCTGCCATGTTGTTGCACTTTTGTACTCCCCTTGGGATGCCTTGAACAGCTGCAGTGTGCCTGGAGCCCAGGGCTTCCTAGTTTCAAAAATCCTAGCCCTAGGCCTAAGCCTAACAGTAACCCTGGGAAAGTAAATCAGCCTGATGTTAGGTTTCTTGCCAAGGAAAAAGCCGTGAAAGCAGCCATGTTGTGGCACTTTTGCACTCCCTTTTGGATGCCTTTCACAGCTGCAGTGTGCCTGGAACTCAGGGCTTCCTGATTTTAAAAATCCTAGCCCTAGGCCGAACCCCAACCCTAAGACGAGAAAGGCAAATCAGCCAGGAATTAGGCATGTCCCCAAGGAAAAAGCTGTGGAGGCAGGCATGTTGTGCTACTTTTGCGCTCTTCTTGGCTAGTCCTTCGCAGCTGCTGTGTTCTTGGAACTCAGGGCTTTCTGGTTAATAGACCCTTACCCTAGGCGTAACTCAAACCTTAACCCTAGGAAGGAAAATCAGCCTATGGTTCGGGATGGTCTCATGGAAATATCAGTGGTGGCAGCCAAGTTGCGTCACTTTTGCGCTCCCCTTGGGATGCCTTTTGCAGCTGCAGTGTGCCTGGAGCCCAGGGCTTCCTGGTTTTAAAAGTCCTAGGCCTAAGCCTAACAGTAACCCTAGGAAGGTAAATCAGCCGGGTATTAGGGTTCTTCCTAAGGGAAAAGCCGTGAAAGCAGCCATGTTGTGGCACTTCTGCACTCCCTTTGGGATGCCTTTGGCAGATGAAGTAAGCCTGGAACTCAGGGCTTCCTGGTTAAAGAAATCCAAGCCCTAGGCTGAACCCTAACCCTAACCCTAGGCAGATAAATCAGCCTAGGTATAGGGATGGTGCCAAGGAAAAAGCTGTGAAAGCTGCCATGTTGTTGCACTTTTGTACTCCCCTTGGGATGCCTTGAACAGCTGCAGTGTGCCTGGAGCTAAGGGCTTCCTAGTTTTAAAAATCGTAGCCCTAGGCTTAAGCCTAATAGTAACCCTGGGAAGGTAAGTCAGCCTGGTGTTAGGCGTCTTGCCAAGGAAAAAGCCGTGAAAGCAGCCATGTTGTGGCACTTTTGCAATCCCTTTTGGATGCCTTTCACAGCTCCAGTGTGCCTGGAACTCAGGGCTTCCTGCTTTTAAAAATCCTAGCCCTAGGCCGAACCCCAACCCTAAGACGAGAAAGGCAAATCAGCCAGGAATTAGGCATGTCCCCAAGGAAAAAGCTGTGGAGGCAGGCATGTTGTGGTACTTTTGCGCTCTTCTTGGCTAGTCCTTCGCAGCTGCTGTGTTCTTGGAACTCAGGGCTTTCTGGTTAATAGAACCCTTACCCTAGGCATAACTCAAACCTTAACCCTAGGAAGGAAAATCAACCTATGTTTCGGGATGGTCTCATGGAAATATCAGTGGTGGCAGCCAAGTTGCGTCACTTTTGCGCTCCCCTTGGGATGCCTTTCGCAGCTGCAGTGTGCCTGGGGCCCAGGGCTTCCTGGTTTTAAAAGTCCTAGGCCTAAGCCTAACAGTAACCCTAGGAAGGTAAATCAGCCGGGTATTAGGGTTCTTCCTAAGGGAAAAGCCGTGAAAGCAGCCATGTTGTGGCACTTCTGCACTCCCTTTGGGATGCCTTTGGCAGATGAAGTAAGCCTGGAACTCAGGGCTTCCTGGTAAAAAAAATTCAAGCCCTAGGCTGAACCCTAACCCTAACCCTAGGCAGATAAATCAGCCTAGGTATAGGGATGGTGCCAAGGAAAAAGCTGTGAAAGCTGCCATGTTGTTGCACTTTTGTACTCCCCTTGGGATGCCTTGAACAGCTGCAGTGTGCCTGGAGCTAAGGGCTTCCTAGTTTCAAAAATCCTAGCCCTAGGCCTAAGCCTAACAGTAACCCTTGGAAGGTAAATCAGCCTGATGTTAGGCTTCTTGCGAAGGAAAAAGCCGTGAAAGCAGCCATGTTGTGGCACTTCTGCACTCCCTTTGGGATGCCTTTGGCAGATGAAGTAAGCCTGGAACTCAGGGCTTCCTGGTTAAAGAAATCCAAGCCCTAGGCTGAACCCTAACCCTAACCCTAGGCAGATAAATCAGCCTAGGTATAGGGATGGTGCCAAGGAAAAAGCTGTGAAAGCTGCCATGTTGTTGCACTTTTGTACTCCCCTTGGGATGCCTTGAACAGCTGCAGTGTGCCTGGAGCTAAGGGCTTCCTAGTTTCAAAAATCCTAGCCCTAGGCCTAAGCCTAACAGTAACCCTGGGAAAGTAAATCAGCCTGATGTTAGGCTTCTTGCCAAGGAAAAAGCCGTGAAAGCAGCCATGTTGTGGCACTTTTGCACTCCCTTTTGGATGCCTTTCACAGCTCCAGTGTGCCTGGAACTCAGGGCTTCCTGCTTTTAAAAATCCTAGCCCTAGGCCGAACCCCAACCCTAAGACGAGAAAGGCAAATCAGCCAGGAATTAGGCATGTCCCCAAGGAAAAAGCTGTGGAGGCAGGCATGTTGTGGTACTTTTGCGCTCTTCTTGGCTAGTCCTTCGCAGCTGCTGTGTTCTTGGAACTCAGGGCTTTCTGGTTAATAGAACCCTTACCCTAGGCGTAACTCAAACCTTAACCCTAGGAAGGAAAATCAGCCTATGGTTCGGGATGGTCTCATGGAAATATCAGTGGTGGCAGCCAAGTTGCGTCACTTTTGCGCTCCCCTTGGGATGCCTGCCTTTCACAGCTGCAGTGTGCCTGGAGCCCAGGGCTTCCTGGTTTTAAAAGTCCTAGGCCTAAGCCTAACAGTAACCCTAGGAAGGTAAATCAGCCGGGTATTAGGGTTCTTCCTAAGGGAAAAGCCGTGAAAGCAGCCATGTTGTGGCACTTCTGCACTCCCTTTGGGATGCCTTTGGCAGATGAAGTAAGCCTGGAACTCAGGGCTTCCTGGTTAAAAAAAATTCAAGCCCTCGGCTGAACCCTAACCCTAACCCTAGGCAGATAAATCAGCCTAGGTATAGGGATGGTGCCAAGGAAAAAGCTGTGAAAGCTGCCATGTTGTTGCACTTTTGTACTCCCCTTGGGATGCCTTGAACAGCTGCAGTGTGCCTGGAGCTAAGGGCTTCCTAGTTTTAAAAATCCTAGCCCTAGGCCTAAGCCTAACAGTAACCCTGGGAAGGCAAATCAGCCTGGTGTTAGGCTTCTTGCCAAGGAAAAAGCCGTGAAAGCAGCCATGTTGTGGCACTTTTGCACTCCCTTTTGGATGCCTTTCACAGCTCCAGTGTGCCTGGAACTCAGGGCTTCCTGATTTTAAAAATCCTAGCCCTAGGCCGAACCCCAACCCTAAGACGAGAAAGGCAAATCAGCCAGGAATTAGGCATGTCCCCAAGGAAAAAGCTGTGGAGGCAGGCATGTTGTGGTACTTTTGCGCTCTTCTTGGCTAGTCCTTCGCAGCTGCTGTGTTCTTGGAACTCAGGGCTTTCTGGTTAATAGAGCCCTTACCCTAGGCGTAACTCAAACCTTAACCCTAGGAAGGAAAATCAACCTATGGTTAGGGATGGTCTCATGGAAATATCAGTGGTGGCAGCCAAGTTGCGTCACTTTTGCGCTCCCCTTGGGATGCCTTTCGCAGCTGCAGTGTGCCTGGAGCCCAGGGCTTCCTGGTTTTAAAAGTCCTAGGCCTAAGCATAACAGTAACCCTAGGAAGGTAAATCAGACGGGTATTAGGGTTCTTCCTAAGGGAAAAGCCGTGAAAGCAGCCATGTTGTTGCACTTTTGTAGTCCCCTTGGGATGCCTTGAACAGCTGCAGTGTGCCTGGAGCTAAGGGCTTCCTAGTTTCAAAAATCCTAGCCCTAGGCCTAAGCCGAACAGTAACCCTAGGAAGGTAAATCAGCCTGATGTTAGGCTTCATGCCAAGGAAAAAGCCGTGAAAGCAGCCATGTTGTGGCACTTCTGCACTCCCTTTGGGATGCCTTTGGCAGATGAAGTAAGCCTGGAACTCAGGGCTTCCTGGTTAAAGAAATCCAAGCCCTAGGCTGAACCCTAACCCTAACCCTAGGCAGATAAATCAGCCTAGGTATAGGGATGGTGCCAAGGAAAAAGCTGTGAAAGCTGCCATGTTGTTGCACTTTTGTACTCCCCTTGGGATGCCTTTCACAGCTGCAGTGTGCCTGGAGCCCAGGGCTTCCTAGTTTCAAAAATCCTAGCCCTAGGCCTAAGCCTAACAGTAACCCTGGGAAAGTAAATCAGCCTGGTGTTAGGCTTCTTGCCAAGGAAAAAGCTGTGAAAGCTGCCATGTTGTTGCACTTTTGTACTCCCCTTGGGATGCCTTTCACAGCTCCAGTGTGCCTGGAACTCAGGGCTTCCTGCTTTTAAAAATCCTAGCCCTAGGCCGAACCCCAACCCTAAGACGAGAAAGGCAAATCAGCCAGGAATTAGGCATGTCCCCAAGGAAAAAGCTGTGGAGGCAGGCATGTTGTGGTACTTTTGCGCTCTTCTTGGCTAGTCCTTCGCAGCTGCTGTGTTCTTGGAACTCAGGGCTTTCTGGTTAATAGACCCTTACCCTAGGCGTAACTCAAACCTTAACCCTAGGAAGGAAAATCAACCTATGGTTCGGGATGGTCTCATGGAAATATCAGTGGTGGCAGCCAAGTTGCGTCACTTTTGCGCTCCCCTTGGGATGCCTTTTGCAGCTGCAGTGTGCCTGGAGCCCAGGGCTTCCTGGTTTTAAAAGTCCTAGGCCTAAGCCTAACAGTAACCCTAGGAAGGTAAATCAGCCGGGTATTAGGGTTCTTCCTAAGGGAAAAGCCGTGAAAGCAGCCATGTTGTGGCACTTCTGCACTCCCTTTGGGATGCCTTTGGCAGATGAAGTAAGCCTGGAACTCAGGGCTTCCTGGTTAAAGAAATCCAAGCCCTAGGCTGAACCCTAACCCTAACCCTAGGCAGATAAATCAGCCTAGGTATAGGGATGGTGCCAAGGAAAAAGCTGTGAAAGCTGCCATGTTGTTGCACTTTTGTACTCCCCTTGGGATGCCTTGAACAGCTGCAGTGTGCCTGGAGCTAAGGGCTTCCTAGTTTCAAAAATCCTAGCCCTAGGCCTAAGCCTAACAGTAACCCTGGGAAGGCAAATCAGCCTGATGTTAGGCTTCTTGCCAAAGAAAAAGCCGTGAAACAGCCATGTTGTGGCACTTTTGCACTCCCTTTTGGATGCCTTTCACAGCTCCAGTGTGCCTGGAACTCAGGGCTTCCTGATTTTAAAAATCCTAGCCCTAGGCCGAACCCCAACCCTAAGACGAGAAAGGCAAATCAGCCAGGAATTAGGCATGTCCCCAAGGAAAAAGCTGTGGAGGCAGGCATGTTGTGGTACTTTTGCGCTCTTCTTGGCTAGTCCTTCGCAGCTGCTGTGTTCTTGGAACTCAGGGCTTTCTGGTTAATAGAACCCTTACCCTAGGCGTAACTCAAACCTTAACCCTAGGAAGGAAAATCAGCCTATGGTTCGGGATGGTCTCATGGAAATATCAGTGGTGGCAGCCAAGTTGCGTCACTTTTGCGCTCCCCTTGGGATGCCTTTTGCAGCTGCAGTGTGCCTGGAGCCCAGGGCTTCCTGGTTTTAAAAGTCCTAGGCCTAAGCCTAACAGTAACCCTAGGAAGGTAAATCAGCCGGGTATTAGGGTTCTTCCTAAGGGAAAAGCCGTGAAAGCAGCCATGTTGTGGCACTTCTGCACTCCCTTTGGGATGCCTTTGGCAGATGAAGTAAGCCTGGAACTCAGGGCTTCCTGGTTAAAGAAATTCAAGCCCTAGGCTGAACCCTAACCCTAACCCTAGGCAGATAAATCAGCCTAGGTATAGGGATGGTGCCAAGGAAAAAGCCGTGAAAGCTGCCATGTTGTTGCACTTTTGTACTCCCCTTGGGATGCCTTGAACAGCTGCAGTGTGCCTGGAGCTAAGGGCTTCCTAGTTTTAAAAATCGTAGCCCTAGGCTTAAGCCTAATAGTAACCCTGGGAAGGTAAGTCAGCCTGGTGTTAGGCGTCTTGCCAAGGAAAAAGCCGTGAAAGCAGCCATGTTGTGGCACTTTTGCAATCCCTTTTGGATGCCTTTCACAGCTCCAGTGTGCCTGGAACTCAGGGCTTCCTGATTTTAAAAATCCTAGCCCTAGGCCGAACCCCAACCCTATGACGAGAAAGGCAAATCAGCCAGGAATTAGGCATGTCCCCAAGGAAAAAGCTGTGGAGGCAGGCATGTTGTGGTACTTTTGCGCTCTTCTTGGCTAGTCCTTCGCAGCTGCTGTGTTCTTGGAACTCAGGGCTTTCTGGTTAATAGAACCCTTACCCTAGGCGTAACTCAAACCTTAACCCTAGGAAGGAAAATCAGCCTATGGTTCGGGATGGTCTCATGGAAATATCAGTGGTGGCAGCCAAGTTGCGTCACTTTTGCGCTCCCCTTGGGATGCCTTTCGCAGCTGCAGTGTGCCTGGGGCCCAGGGCTTCCTGGTTTTAGGAGTCCTAGGCCTAAGCCTAACAGTAACCCTAGGAAGGTAAATCAGCCGGGTATTAGGGTTCTTCCTAAGGGAAAAGCCGTGAAAGCAGCCATGTTGTGGCACTTCTGCACTCCCTTTGGGATGCCTTTGGCAGATGAAGTAAGCCTGGAACTCAGGGCTTCCTGGTAAAAAAAATTCAAGCCCTAGGCTGAACCCTAACCCTAACCCTAGGCAGATAAATCAGCCCAGGTATAGGGATGGTGCCAAGGAAAAAGCTGTGAAAGCTGCCATGTTGTTGCACTTTTGTAGTCCCCTTGGGATGCCTTGAACAGCTGCAGTGTGCCTGGAGCTAAGGGCTTTCTAGTTTCAAAAATCCTAGCCCTAGGCCTAAGCCTAACAGTAACCCTTGGAAGGTAAATCAGCCTGATGTTAGGCTTCTTGCCAAGGAAAAAGCCGTGAAAGCAGCCATGTTGTGGCACTTCTGCACTCCCTTTGGGATGCCTTTGGCAGATGAAGTAAGCCTGGAACTCAGGGCTTCCTGGTTAAAGAAATCCAAGCCCTAGGCTGAACCCTAACCCTAACCCTAGGCAGATAAATCAGCCTAGGTATAGGGATGGTGCCAAGGAAAAAGCTGTGAAAGCTGCCATGTTGTTGCACTTTTGTACTCCCCTTGGGATGCCTTGAACAGCTGCAGTGTGCCTGGAGCTAAGGGCCTCCTAGTTTCAAAAATCCTAGCCCTAGGCCTAAGCCTAGCAGTAACCCTGGGAAAGTAAATCAGCCTGGTGTTAGGCTTCTTGCCAAGGAAAAAGCCGTGAAAGCAGCCATGTTGTGGCACTTTTGCACTCCCTTTTGGATGCCTTTCACAGCTCCAGTGTGCCTGGAACTCAGGGCTTCCTGATTTTAAAAATCCTAGCCCTAGGCCGAACCGCAACCCTAAGACGAGAAAGGCAAATCAGCCAGGAATTAGGCATGTCCCCAAGGAAAAAGCTGTGGAGGCAGGCATGTTGTGGTACTTTTGCGCTCTTCTTGGCTAGTCCTTCGCAGCTGCTGTGTTCTTGGAACTCAGGGCTTTCTGGTTAATAGAACCCTTACCCTAGGCGTAACTCAAACCTTAACCCTAGGAAGGAAAATCAGCCTATGGTTCCGGATGGTCTCATGGAAATATCAGCGGTGGCAGCCAAGTTGCGTCACTTTTGCGCTCCCCTTGGGATGCCTTTCGCAGCTGCAGTGTGCCTGGAGCCCAGGGCTTCCTGGTTTTAAAAGTCCTAGGCCTAAGCCTAACAGTAACCCTAGGAAGGTAAATCAGCCGGGTATTAGGGTTCTTCCTAAGGGAAAAGCCGTGAAAGCAGCCATGTTGTGGCACTTCTGCACTCCCTTTGGGATGCCTTTGGCAGATGAAGTAAGCCTGGAACTCAGGGCTTCCTGGTTAAAAAAATTCAAGCCCTAGGCTGAACCCTAACCCTAACCCTAGGCAGATAAATCAGCCCAGGTATAGGGATGGTGCCAAGGAAAAAGCTGTGAAAGCTGCCATGTTGTTGCACTTTTGTAGTCCCCTTGGGATGCCTTGAACAGCTGCAGTGTGCCTGGAGCTAAGGGCTTCCTAGTTTCAAAAATCCTAGCCCTAGGCCTAAGCCTAACAGTAACCCTGGGAAAGTAAATCAGCCTGATGTTAGGCTTCTTGCCAAGGAAAAAGCCGTGAAAGCAGCCATGTTGTGGCACTTCTGCACTCCCTTTGGGATGCCTTTGGCAGATGAAGTAAGCCTGGAACTCAGGGCTTCCTGGTTAAAGAAATCCAAGCCCTAGGCTGAACCCTAACCCTAACCCTAGGCAGATAAATCAGCCTAGGTATAGGGATGGTGCCAAGGAAAAAGCTGTGAAAGCTGCCATGTTGTTGCACTTTTGTACTCCCCTTGGGATGCCTTGAACAGCTGCAGTGTGCCTGGAGCTAAGGGCTTCCTAGTTTTAAAAATCGTAGCCCTAGGCTTAAGCCTAATAGTAACCCTGGGAAGGTAAGTCAGCCTGGTGTTAGGCGTCTTGCCAAGGAAAAAGCCGTGAAAGCAGCCATGTTGTGGCACTTTTGCAATCCCTTTTGGATGCCTTTCACAGCTCCAGTGTGCCTGGAACTCAGGGCTTCCTGCTTTTAAAAATCCTAGCCCTAGGCCGAACCCCAACCCTAAGACGAGAAAGGCAAATCAGCCAGGAATTAGGCATGTCCCCAAGGAAAAAGCTGTGGAGGCAGGCATGTTGTGGTACTTTTGCGCTCTTCTTGGCTAGTCCTTCGCAGCTGCTGTGTTCTTGGAACTCAGGGCTTTCTGGTTAATAGAACCCTTACCCTAGGCATAACTCAAACCTTAACCCTAGGAAGGAAAATCAACCTATGTTTCGGGATGGTCTCATGGAAATATCAGTGGTGGCAGCCAAGTTGCGTCACTTTTGCGCTCCCCTTGGGATGCCTTTCGCAGCTGCAGTGTGCCTGGGGCCCAGGGCTTCCTGGTTTTAAAAGTCCTAGGCCTAAGCCTAACAGTAAACCTAGGAAGGTAAATCAGCCGGGTATTAGGGTTCTTCCTAAGGGAAAAGCCGTGAAAGCAGCCATGTTGTGGCACTTCTGCACTCCCTTTGGGATGCCTTTGGCAGATGAAGTAAGCCTGGAACTCAGGGCTTCCTGGTAAAAAAAATTCAAGCCCTAGGCTGAACCCTAACCCTAACCCTAGGCAGATAAATCAGCCTAGGTATAGGGATGGTGCCAAGGAAAAAGCTGTGAAAGCTGCCATGTTGTTGCACTTTTGTACTCCCCTTGGGATGCCTTGAACAGCTGCAGTGTGCCTGGAGCTAAGGGCTTCCTAGTTTCAAAAATCCTAGCCCTAGGCCTAAGCCTAACAGTAACCCTTGGAAGGTAAATCAGCCTGATGTTAGGCTTCTTGCGAAGGAAAAAGCCGTGAAAGCAGCCATGTTGTGGCACTTCTGCACTCCCTTTGGGATGCCTTTGGCAGATGAAGTAAGCCTGGAACTCAGGGCTTCCTGGTTAAAGAAATCCAAGCCCTAGGCTGAACCCTAACCCTAACCCTAGGCAGATAAATCAGCCTAGGTATAGGGATGGTGCCAAGGAAAAAGCTGTGAAAGCTGCCATGTTGTTGCACTTTTGTACTCCCCTTGGGATGCCTTGAACAGCTGCAGTGTGCCTGGAGCTAAGGGCTTCCTAGTTTCAAAAATCCTAGCCCTAGGCCTAAGCCTAACAGTAACCCTGGGAAAGTAAATCAGCCTGATGTTAGGCTTCTTGCCAAGGAAAAAGCCGTGAAAGCAGCCATGTTGTGGCACTTTTGCACTCCCTTTTGGATGCCTTTCACAGCTCCAGTGTGCCTGGAACTCAGGGCTTCCTGCTTTTAAAAATCCTAGCCCTAGGCCGAACCCCAACCCTAAGACGAGAAAGGCAAATCAGCCAGGAATTAGGCATGTCCCCAAGGAAAAAGCTGTGGAGGCAGGCATGTTGTGGTACTTTTGCGCTCTTCTTGGCTAGTCCTTCGCAGCTGCTGTGTTCTTGGAACTCAGGGCTTTCTGGTTAATAGAACCCTTACCCTAGGCGTAACTCAAACCTTAACCCTAGGAAGGAAAATCAGCCTATGGTTCGGGATGGTCTCATGGAAATATCAGTGGTGGCAGCCAAGTTGCGTCACTTTTGCGCTCCCCTTGGGATGCCTGCCTTTCACAGCTGCAGTGTGCCTGGAGCCCAGGGCTTCCTGGTTTTAAAAGTCCTAGGCCTAAGCCTAACAGTAACCCTAGGAAGGTAAATCAGCCGGGTATTAGGGTTCTTCCTAAGGGAAAAGCCGTGAAAGCAGCCATGTTGTGGCACTTCTGCACTCCCTTTGGGATGCCTTTGGCAGATGAAGTAAGCCTGGAACTCAGGGCTTCCTGGTTAAAAAAAATTCAAGCCCTCGGCTGAACCCTAACCCTAACCCTAGGCAGATAAATCAGCCTAGGTATAGGGATGGTGCCAAGGAAAAAGCTGTGAAAGCTGCCATGTTGTTGCACTTTTGTACTCCCCTTGGGATGCCTTGAACAGCTGCAGTGTGCCTGGAGCTAAGGGCTTCCTAGTTTTAAAAATCCTAGCCCAAGGCCTAAGCCTAACAGTAACCCTGGGAAGGCAAATCAGCCTGGTGTTAGGCTTCTTGCCAAGGAAAAAGCCGTGAAAGCAGCCATGTTGTGGCACTTTTGCACTCCCTTTTGGATGCCTTTCACAGCTGCAGTGTGCCTGGAACTCAGGGCTTCCTGATTTTAAAAATCCTAGCCCTAGGCCGAACCCCAACCCTAAGACGAGAAAGGCAAATCAGCCAGGAATTAGGCATGTCCCCAAGGAAAAAGCTGTGGAGGCAGGCATGTTGTGGTACTTTTGCGCTCTTCTTGGCTAGTCCTTCGCAGCTGCTGTGTTCTTGGAACTCAGGGCTTTCTGGTTAATAGAGCCCTTACCCTAGGCGTAACTCAAACCTTAACCCTAGGAAGGAAAATCAACCTATGGTTAGGGATGGTCTCATGGAAATATCAGTGGTGGCAGCCAAGTTGCGTCACTTTTGCGCTCCCCTTGGGATGCCTTTCGCAGCTGCAGTGTGCCTGGAGCCCAGGGCTTCCTGGTTTTAAAAGTCCTAGGCCTAAGCATAACAGTAACCCTAGGAAGGTAAATCAGACGGGTATTAGGGTTCTTCCTAAGGGAAAAGCCGTGAAAGCAGCCATGTTGTTGCACTTTTGTAGTCCCCTTGGGATGCCTTGAACAGCTGCAGTGTGCCTGGAGCTAAGGGCTTCCTAGTTTCAAAAATCCTAGCCCTAGGCCTAAGCCGAACAGTAACCCTAGGAAGGTAAATCAGCCTGATGTTAGGCTTCATGCCAAGGAAAAAGCCGTGAAAGCAGCCATGTTGTGGCACTTCTGCACTCCCTTTGGGATGCCTTTGGCAGATGAAGTAAGCCTGGAACTCAGGGCTTCCTGGTTAAAGAAATCCAAGCCCTAGGCTGAACCCTAACCCTAACCCTAGGCAGATAAATCAGCCTAGGTATAGGGATGGTGCCAAGGAAAAAGCTGTGAAAGCTGCCATGTTGTTGCACTTTTGTACTCCCCTTGGGATGCCTTTCACAGCTGCAGTGTGCCTGGAGCCCAGGGCTTCCTAGTTTCAAAAATCCTAGCCCTAGGCCTAAGCCTAACAGTAACCCTGGGAAAGTAAATCAGCCTGGTGTTAGGCTTCTTGCCAAGGAAAAAGCTGTGAAAGCTGCCATGTTGTTGCACTTTTGTACTCCCCTTGGGATGCCTTTCACAGCTCCAGTGTGCCTGGAACTCAGGGCTTCCTGCTTTTAAAAATCCTAGCCCTAGGCCGAACCCCAACCCTAAGACGAGAAAGGCAAATCAGCCAGGAATTAGGCATGTCCCCAAGGAAAAAGCTGTGGAGGCAGGCATGTTGTGGTACTTTTGCGCTCTTCTTGGCTAGTCCTTCGCAGCTGCTGTGTTCTTGGAACTCAGGGCTTTCTGGTTAATAGACCCTTACCCTAGGCGTAACTCAAACCTTAACCCTAGGAAGGAAAATCAACCTATGGTTCGGGATGGTCTCATGGAAATATCAGTGGTGGCAGCCAAGTTGCGTCACTTTTGCGCTCCCCTTGGGATGCCTTTTGCAGCTGCAGTGTGCCTGGAGCCCAGGGCTTCCTGGTTTTAAAAGTCCTAGGCCTAAGCCTAACAGTAACCCTAGGAAGGTAAATCAGCCGGGTATTAGGGTTCTTCCTAAGGGAAAAGCCGTGAAAGCAGCCATGTTGTGGCACTTCTGCACTCCCTTTGGGATGCCTTTGGCAGATGAAGTAAGCCTGGAACTCAGGGCTTCCTGGTTAAAGAAATCCAAGCCCTAGGCTGAACCCTAACCCTAACCCTAGGCAGATAAATCAGCCTAGGTATAGGGATGGTGCCAAGGAAAAAGCTGTGAAAGCTGCCATGTTGTTGCACTTTTGTACTCCCCTTGGGATGCCTTGAACAGCTGCAGTGTGCCTGGAGCTAAGGGCTTCCTAGTTTCAAAAATCCTAGCCCTAGGCCTAAGCCTAACAGTAACCCTGGGAAGGCAAATCAGCCTGATGTTAGGCTTCTTGCCAAAGAAAAAGCCGTGAAACAGCCATGTTGTGGCACTTTTGCACTCCCTTTTGGATGCCTTTCACAGCTCCAGTGTGCCTGGAACTCAGGGCTTCCTGATTTTAAAAATCCTAGCCCTAGGCCGAACCCCAACCCTAAGACGAGAAAGGCAAATCAGCCAGGAATTAGGCATGTCCCCAAGGAAAAAGCTGTGGAGGCAGGCATGTTGTGGTACTTTTGCGCTCTTCTTGGCTAGTCCTTCGCAGCTGCTGTGTTCTTGGAACTCAGGGCTTTCTGGTTAATAGAACCCTTACCCTAGGCGTAACTCAAACCTTAACCCTAGGAAGGAAAATCAGCCTATGGTTCGGGATGGTCTCATGGAAATATCAGTGGTGGCAGCCAAGTTGCGTCACTTTTGCGCTCCCCTTGGGATGCCTTTTGCAGCTGCAGTGTGCCTGGAGCCCAGGGCTTCCTGGTTTTAAAAGTCCTAGGCCTAAGCCTAACAGTAACCCTAGGAAGGTAAATCAGCCGGGTATTAGGGTTCTTCCTAAGGGAAAAGCCGTGAAAGCAGCCATGTTGTGGCACTTCTGCACTCCCTTTGGGATGCCTTTGGCAGATGAAGTAAGCCTGGAACTCAGGGCTTCCTGGTTAAAGAAATTCAAGCCCTAGGCTGAACCCTAACCCTAACCCTAGGCAGATAAATCAGCCTAGGTATAGGGATGGTGCCAAGGAAAAAGCCGTGAAAGCTGCCATGTTGTTGCACTTTTGTACTCCCCTTGGGATGCCTTGAACAGCTGCAGTGTGCCTGGAGCTAAGGGCTTCCTAGTTTTAAAAATCGTAGCCCTAGGCTTAAGCCTAATAGTAACCCTGGGAAGGTAAGTCAGCCTGGTGTTAGGCGTCTTGCCAAGGAAAAAGCCGTGAAAGCAGCCATGTTGTGGCACTTTTGCAATCCCTTTTGGATGCCTTTCACAGCTCCAGTGTGCCTGGAACTCAGGGCTTCCTGATTTTAAAAATCCTAGCCCTAGGCCGAACCCCAACCCTATGACGAGAAAGGCAAATCAGCCAGGAATTAGGCATGTCCCCAAGGAAAAAGCTGTGGAGGCAGGCATGTTGTGGTACTTTTGCGCTCTTCTTGGCTAGTCCTTCGCAGCTGCTGTGTTCTTGGAACTCAGGGCTTTCTGGTTAATAGAACCCTTACCCTAGGCGTAACTCAAACCTTAACCCTAGGAAGGAAAATCAGCCTATGGTTCGGGATGGTCTCATGGAAATATCAGTGGTGGCAGCCAAGTTGCGTCACTTTTGCGCTCCCCTTGGGATGCCTTTCGCAGCTGCAGTGTGCCTGGGGCCCAGGGCTTCCTGGTTTTAGGAGTCCTAGGCCTAAGCCTAACAGTAACCCTAGGAAGGTAAATCAGCCGGGTATTAGGGTTCTTCCTAAGGGAAAAGCCGTGAAAGCAGCCATGTTGTGGCACTTCTGCACTCCCTTTGGGATGCCTTTGGCAGATGAAGTAAGCCTGGAACTCAGGGCTTCCTGGTAAAAAAAATTCAAGCCCTAGGCTGAACCCTAACCCTAACCCTAGGCAGATAAATCAGCCCAGGTATAGGGATGGTGCCAAGGAAAAAGCTGTGAAAGCTGCCATGTTGTTGCACTTTTGTAGTCCCCTTGGGATGCCTTGAACAGCTGCAGTGTGCCTGGAGCTAAGGGCTTTCTAGTTTCAAAAATCCTAGCCCTAGGCCTAAGCCTAACAGTAACCCTTGGAAGGTAAATCAGCCTGATGTTAGGCTTCTTGCCAAGGAAAAAGCCGTGAAAGCAGCCATGTTGTGGCACTTCTGCACTCCCTTTGGGATGCCTTTGGCAGATGAAGTAAGCCTGGAACTCAGGGCTTCCTGGTTAAAGAAATCCAAGCCCTAGGCTGAACCCTAACCCTAACCCTAGGCAGATAAATCAGCCTAGGTATAGGGATGGTGCCAAGGAAAAAGCTGTGAAAGCTGCCATGTTGTTGCACTTTTGTACTCCCCTTGGGATGCCTTGAACAGCTGCAGTGTGCCTGGAGCTAAGGGCCTCCTAGTTTCAAAAATCCTAGCCCTAGGCCTAAGCCTAGCAGTAACCCTGGGAAAGTAAATCAGCCTGGTGTTAGGCTTCTTGCCAAGGAAAAAGCCGTGAAAGCAGCCATGTTGTGGCACTTTTGCACTCCCTTTTGGATGCCTTTCACAGCTCCAGTGTGCCTGGAACTCAGGGCTTCCTGATTTTAAAAATCCTAGCCCTAGGCCGAACCGCAACCCTAAGACGAGAAAGGCAAATCAGCCAGGAATTAGGCATGTCCCCAAGGAAAAAGCTGTGGAGGCAGGCATGTTGTGGTACTTTTGCGCTCTTCTTGGCTAGTCCTTCGCAGCTGCTGTGTTCTTGGAACTCAGGGCTTTCTGGTTAATAGAACCCTTACCCTAGGCGTAACTCAAACCTTAACCCTAGGAAGGAAAATCAGCCTATGGTTCCGGATGGTCTCATGGAAATATCAGCGGTGGCAGCCAAGTTGCGTCACTTTTGCGCTCCCCTTGGGATGCCTTTCGCAGCTGCAGTGTGCCTGGAGCCCAGGGCTTCCTGGTTTTAAAAGTCCTAGGCCTAAGCCTAACAGTAACCCTAGGAAGGTAAATCAGCCGGGTATTAGGGTTCTTCCTAAGGGAAAAGCCGTGAAAGCAGCCATGTTGTGGCACTTCTGCACTCCCTTTGGGATGCCTTTGGCAGATGAAGTAAGCCTGGAACTCAGGGCTTCCTGGTTAAAAAAATTCAAGCCCTAGGCTGAACCCTAACCCTAACCCTAGGCAGATAAATCAGCCCAGGTATAGGGATGGTGCCAAGGAAAAAGCTGTGAAAGCTGCCATGTTGTTGCACTTTTGTAGTCCCCTTGGGATGCCTTGAACAGCTGCAGTGTGCCTGGAGCTAAGGGCTTCCTAGTTTCAAAAATCCTAGCCCTAGGCCTAAGCCTAACAGTAACCCTGGGAAAGTAAATCAGCCTGATGTTAGGCTTCTTGCCAAGGAAAAAGCCGTGAAAGCAGCCATGTTGTGGCACTTCTGCACTCCCTTTGGGATGCCTTTGGCAGATGAAGTAAGCCTGGAACTCAGGGCTTCCTGGTTAAAGAAATCCAAGCCCTAGGCTGAACCCTAACCCTAACCCTAGGCAGATAAATCAGCCTAGGTATAGGGATGGTGCCAAGGAAAAAGCTGTGAAAGCTGCCATGTTGTTGCACTTTTGTACTCCCCTTGGGATGCCTTGAACAGCTGCAGTGTGCCTGGAGCCCAGGGCTTCCTAGTTTTAAAAATCCTAGCCCTAGGCCTAAGCCTAACAGTAACCCTGGGAAGGCAAATCAGCCTGGTGTTAGGCTTCTTGCCAAGGAAAAAGCCGTGAAAGCAGCCATGTTGTGGCACTTTTGCACTCCCTTTTGGATGCCTTTCACAGCTCCAGTGTGCCTGGAACTCAGGGCTTCCTGCTTTTAAAAATCCTAGCCCTAGGCCGAACCCCAACCCTAAGACGAGAAAGGCAAATCAGCCAGGAATTAGGCATGTCCACAAGGAAAAAGCTGTGGAGGCAGGCATGTTGTGGTACTTTTGCGCTCTTCTTGGCTAGTCCTTCGCAGCTGCTGTGTTCTTGGAACTCAGGGCTTTCTGGTTAATAGAACCCTTACCCTAGGCGTAACTCAAACCTTAACCCTAGGAAGGAAAATCAGCCTATGGTTCGGGATGGTCTCATGGAAATATCAGTGGTGGCAGCCAAGTTGCGTCACTTTTGCGCTCCCCTTGGGATGCCTTTCTCAGCTGCAGTGTGCCTGGAGCCCAGGGCTTCCTGGTTTTAAAAGTCCTAGGCCTAAGCCTAACAGTAACCCTAGGAAGGTAAATCAGCCGGGTATTAGGGTTCTTCCTAAGGGAAAAGCCGTGAAAGCAGCCATGTTGTGGCACTTCTGCACTCCCTTTGGGATGCCTTTGGCAGATGAAGTAAGCCTGGAACTCAGGGCTTCCTGGTTAAAGAAATCCAAGCCCTAGGCTGAACCCTAACCCTAACCCTAGGCAGATAAATCAGCCTAGGTATAGGGATGGTGCCAAGGAAAAAGCTGTGAAAGCTGCCATGTTGTTGCACTTTTGTACTCCCCTTGGGATGCCTTGAACAGCTGCAGTGTGCCTGGAGCCCAGGGCTTCCTAGTTTCAAAAATCCTAGCCCTAGGCCTAAGCCTAACAGTAACCCTGGGAAAGTATGTCAGCCTGGTGTTAGGCTTCTTGCCAAGGAAAAAGCCGTGAAAGCAGCCATGTTGTGGCACTTTTGCACTCCCTTTTGGATGCCTTTCACAGCTCCAGTGTGCCTGGAACTCAGGGCTTCCTGCTTTTAAAAATCCTAGCCCTAGGCCGAACCCCAACCCTAAGACGAGAAAGGCAAATCAGCCAGGAATTAGGCATGTCCCCAAGGAAAAAGCTGTGGAGGCAGGCATGTTGTGGTACTTTTGCGCTCTTCTTGGCTAGTCCTTCGCAGCTGCTGTGTTCTTGGAACTCAGGGCTTTCTGGTTAATAGAACCCTTACCCTAGGCGTAACTCAAACCTTAACCCTAGGAAGGAAAATCAGCCTATGGTTCGGGATGGTCTCATGGAAATATCAGTGGTGGCAGCCAAGTTGCGTCACTTTTGCGCTCCCCTTGGGATGCCTTTTGCAGCTGCAGTGTGCCTGGAGCCCAGGGCTTCCTGGTTTTAAAAGTCCTAGGCCTAAGCCTAACAGTAACCCTAGGAAGGTAAATCAGCCGGGTATTAGGGTTCTTCCTAAGGGAAAAGCCGTGAAAGCAGCCATGTTGTGGCACTTCTGCACTCCCTTTGGGATGCCTTTGGCAGATGAAGTAAGCCTGGAACTCAGGGCTTCCTGGTTAAAGAAATTCAAGCCCTAGGCTGAACCCTAACCCTAACCCTAGGCAGATAAATCAGCCTAGGTATAGGGATGGTGCCAAGGAAAAAGCCGTGAAAGCTGCCATGTTGTTGCACTTTTGTACTCCCCTTGGGATGCCTTGAACAGCTGCAGTGTGCCTGGAGCTAAGGGCTTCCTAGTTTTAAAAATCGTAGCCCTAGGCTTAAGCCTAATAGTAACCCTGGGAAGGTAAGTCAGCCTGGTGTTAGGCGTCTTGCCAAGGAAAAAGCCGTGAAAGCAGCCATGTTGTGGCACTTTTGCAATCCCTTTTGGATGCCTTTCACAGCTCCAGTGTGCCTGGAACTCAGGGCTTCCTGATTTTAAAAATCCTAGCCCTAGGCCGAACCCCAACCCTATGACGAGAAAGGCAAATCAGCCAGGAATTAGGCATGTCCCCAAGGAAAAAGCTGTGGAGGCAGGCATGTTGTGGTACTTTTGCGCTCTTCTTGGCTAGTCCTTCGCAGCTGCTGTGTTCTTGGAACTCAGGGCTTTCTGGTTAATAGAACCCTTACCCTAGGCGTAACTCAAACCTTAACCCTAGGAAGGAAAATCAGCCTATGGTTCGGGATGGTCTCATGGAAATATCAGTGGTGGCAGCCAAGTTGCGTCACTTTTGCGCTCCCCTTGGGATGCCTTTCGCAGCTGCAGTGTGCCTGGGGCCCAGGGCTTCCTGGTTTTAAAAGTCCTAGGCCTAAGCCTAACAGTAACCCTAGGAAGGTAAATCAGCCGGGTATTAGGGTTCTTCCTAAGGGAAAAGCCGTGAAAGCAGCCATGTTGTGGCACTTCTGCACTCCCTTTGGGATGCCTTTGGCAGATGAAGTAAGCCTGGAACTCAGGGCTTCCTGGTAAAAAAAATTCAAGCCCTAGGCTGAACCCTAACCCTAACCCTAGGCAGATAAATCAGCCCAGGTATAGGGATGGTGCCAAGGAAAAAGCTGTGAAAGCTGCCATGTTGTTGCACTTTTGTAGTCCCCTTGGGATGCCTTGAACAGCTGCAGTGTGCCTGGAGCTAAGGGCTTCCTAGTTTCAAAAATCCTAGCCCTAGGCCTAAGCCTAACAGTAACCCTTGGAAGGTAAATCAGCCTGATGTTAGGCTTCTTGCCAAGGAAAAAGCCGTGAAAGCAGCCATGTTGTGGCACTTCTGCACTCCCTTTGGGATGCCTTTGGCAGATGAAGTAAGCCTGGAACTCAGGGCTTCCTGGTTAAAGAAATCCAAGCCCTAGGCTGAACCCTAACCCTAACCCTAGGCAGATAAATCAGCCTAGGTATAGGGATGGTGCCAAGGAAAAAGCTGTGAAAGCTGCCATGTTGTTGCACTTTTGTACTCCCCTTGGGATGCCTTGAACAGCTGCAGTGTGCCTGGAGCTAAGGGCCTCCTAGTTTCAAAAATCCTAGCCCTAGGCCTAAGCCTAGCAGTAACCCTGGGAAAGTAAATCAGCCTGGTGTTAGGCTTCTTGCCAAGGAAAAAGCCGTGAAAGCAGCCATGTTGTGGCACTTTTGCACTCCCTTTTGGATGCCTTTCACAGCTCCAGTGTGCCTGGAACTCAGGGCTTCCTGATTTTAAAAATCCTAGCCCTAGGCCGAACCGCAACCCTAAGACGAGAAAGGCAAATCAGCCAGGAATTAGGCATGTCCCCAAGGAAAAAGCTGTGGAGGCAGGCATGTTGTGGTACTTTTGCGCTCTTCTTGGCTAGTCCTTCGCAGCTGCTGTGTTCTTGGAACTCAGGGCTTTCTGGTTAATAGAACCCTTACCCTAGGCGTAACTCAAACCTTAACCCTAGGAAGGAAAATCAGCCTATGGTTCGGGATGGTCTCATGGAAATATCAGTGGTGGCAGCCAAGTTGCGTCACTTTTGCGCTCCCCTTTGGATGCCTTTCGCAGCTGCAGTGTGCCTGGAGCCCAGGGCTTCCTGGTTTTAAAAGTCCTAGGCCTAAGCCTAACAGTAACCCTAGGAAGGTAAATCAGCCGGGTATTAGGGTTCTTCCTAAGGGAAAAGCCGTGAAAGCAGCCATGTTGTGGCACTTCTGCACTCCCTTTGGGATGCCTTTGGCAGATGAAGTAAGCCTGGAACTCAGGGCTTCCTGGTTAAAAAAATTCAAGCCCTAGGCTGAACCCTAACCCTAACCCTAGGCAGATAAATCAGCCCAGGTATAGGGATGGTGCCAAGGAAAAAGCTGTGAAAGCTGCCATGTTGTTGCACTTTTGTAGTCCCCTTGGGATGCCTTGAACAGCTGCAGTGTGCCTGGAGCTAAGGGCTTCCTAGTTTCAAAAATCCTAGCCCTAGGCCTAAGCCTAACAGTAACCCTGGGAAAGTAAATCAGCCTGATGTTAGGCTTCTTGCCAAGGAAAAAGCCGTGAAAGCAGCCATGTTGTGGCACTTCTGCACTCCCTTTGGGATGCCTTTGGCAGATGAAGTAAGCCTGGAACTCAGGGCTTCCTGGTTAAAGAAATCCAAGCCCTAGGCTGAACCCTAACCCTAACCCTAGGCAGATAAATCAGCCTAGGTATAGGGATGGTGCCAAGGAAAAAGCTGTGAAAGCTGCCATGTTGTTGCACTTTTGTACTCCCCTTGGGATGCCTTGAACAGCTGCAGTGTGCCTGGAGCCCAGGGCTTCCTAGTTTTAAAAATCCTAGCCCTAGGCCTAAGCCTAACAGTAACCCTGGGAAGGCAAATCAGCCTGGTGTTAGGCTTCTTGCCAAGGAAAAAGCCGTGAAAGCAGCCATGTTGTGGCACTTTTGCACTCCCTTTTGGATGCCTTTCACAGCTCCAGTGTGCCTGGAACTCAGGGCTTCCTGCTTTTAAAAATCCTAGCCCTAGGCCGAACCCCAACCCTAAGACGAGAAAGGCAAATCAGCCAGGAATTAGGCATGTCCACAAGGAAAAAGCTGTGGAGGCAGGCATGTTGTGGTACTTTTGCGCTCTTCTTGGCTAGTCCTTCGCAGCTGCTGTGTTCTTGGAACTCAGGGCTTTCTGGTTAATAGAACCCTTACCCTAGGCGTAACTCAAACCTTAACCCTAGGAAGGAAAATCAGCCTATGGTTCGGGATGGTCTCATGGAAATATCAGTGGTGGCAGCCAAGTTGCGTCACTTTTGCGCTCCCCTTGGGATGCCTTTCTCAGCTGCAGTGTGCCTGGAGCCCAGGGCTTCCTGGTTTTAAAAGTCCTAGGCCTAAGCCTAACAGTAACCCTAGGAAGGTAAATCAGCCGGGTATTAGGGTTCTTCCTAAGGGAAAAGCCGTGAAAGCAGCCATGTTGTGGCACTTCTGCACTCCCTTTGGGATGCCTTTGGCAGATGAAGTAAGCCTGGAACTCAGGGCTTCCTGGTTAAAGAAATCCAAGCCCTAGGCTGAACCCTAACCCTAACCCTAGGCAGATAAATCAGCCTAGGTATAGGGATGGTGCCAAGGAAAAAGCTGTGAAAGCTGCCATGTTGTTGCACTTTTGTACTCCCCTTGGGATGCCTTGAACAGCTGCAGTGTGCCTGGAGCCCAGGGCTTCCTAGTTTCAAAAATCCTAGCCCTAGGCCTAAGCCTAACAGTAACCCTGGGAAAGTATGTCAGCCTGGTGTTAGGCTTCTTGCCAAGGAAAAAGCCGTGAAAGCAGCCATGTTGTGGCACTTTTGCACTCCCTTTTGGATGCCTTTCACAGCTCCAGTGTGCCTGGAACTCAGGGCTTCCTGCTTTTAAAAATCCTAGCCCTAGGCCGAACCCCAACCCTAAGACGAGAAAGGCAAATCAGCCAGGAATTAGGCATGTCCCCAAGGAAAAAGCTGTGGAGGCAGGCATGTTGTGGTACTTTTGCGCTCTTCTTGGCTAGTCCTTCGCAGCTGCTGTGTTCTTGGAACTCAGGGCTTTCTGGTTAATAGAACCCTTACCCTAGGCGTAACTCAAACCTTAACCCTAGGAAGGAAAATCAGCCTATGGTTCGGGATGGTCTCATGGAAATATCAGTGGTGGCAGCCAAGTTGCGTCACTTTTGCGCTCCCCTTGGGATGCCTTTTGCAGCTGCAGTGTGCCTGGAGCCCAGGGCTTCCTGGTTTTAAAAGTCCTAGGCCTAAGCCTAACAGTAACCCTAGGAAGGTAAATCAGCCGGGTATTAGGGTTCTTCCTAAGGGAAAAGCCGTGAAAGCAGCCATGTTGTGGCACTTCTGCACTCCCTTTGGGATGCCTTTGGCAGATGAAGTAAGCCTGGAACTCAGGGCTTCCTGGTTAAAGAAATTCAAGCCCTAGGCTGAACCCTAACCCTAACCCTAGGCAGATAAATCAGCCTAGGTATAGGGATGGTGCCAAGGAAAAAGCCGTGAAAGCTGCCATGTTGTTGCACTTTTGTACTCCCCTTGGGATGCCTTGAACAGCTGCAGTGTGCCTGGAGCTAAGGGCTTCCTAGTTTTAAAAATCGTAGCCCTAGGCTTAAGCCTAATAGTAACCCTGGGAAGGTAAGTCAGCCTGGTGTTAGGCGTCTTGCCAAGGAAAAAGCCGTGAAAGCAGCCATGTTGTGGCACTTTTGCAATCCCTTTTGGATGCCTTTCACAGCTCCAGTGTGCCTGGAACTCAGGGCTTCCTGATTTTAAAAATCCTAGCCCTAGGCCGAACCCCAACCCTATGACGAGAAAGGCAAATCAGCCAGGAATTAGGCATGTCCCCAAGGAAAAAGCTGTGGAGGCAGGCATGTTGTGGTACTTTTGCGCTCTTCTTGGCTAGTCCTTCGCAGCTGCTGTGTTCTTGGAACTCAGGGCTTTCTGGTTAATAGAACCCTTACCCTAGGCGTAACTCAAACCTTAACCCTAGGAAGGAAAATCAGCCTATGGTTCGGGATGGTCTCATGGAAATATCAGTGGTGGCAGCCAAGTTGCGTCACTTTTGCGCTCCCCTTGGGATGCCTTTCGCAGCTGCAGTGTGCCTGGGGCCCAGGGCTTCCTGGTTTTAAAAGTCCTAGGCCTAAGCCTAACAGTAACCCTAGGAAGGTAAATCAGCCGGGTATTAGGGTTCTTCCTAAGGGAAAAGCCGTGAAAGCAGCCATGTTGTGGCACTTCTGCACTCCCTTTGGGATGCCTTTGGCAGATGAAGTAAGCCTGGAACTCAGGGCTTCCTGGTAAAAAAAATTCAAGCCCTAGGCTGAACCCTAACCCTAACCCTAGGCAGATAAATCAGCCCAGGTATAGGGATGGTGCCAAGGAAAAAGCTGTGAAAGCTGCCATGTTGTTGCACTTTTGTAGTCCCCTTGGGATGCCTTGAACAGCTGCAGTGTGCCTGGAGCTAAGGGCTTCCTAGTTTCAAAAATCCTAGCCCTAGGCCTAAGCCTAACAGTAACCCTTGGAAGGTAAATCAGCCTGATGTTAGGCTTCTTGCCAAGGAAAAAGCCGTGAAAGCAGCCATGTTGTGGCACTTCTGCACTCCCTTTGGGATGCCTTTGGCAGATGAAGTAAGCCTGGAACTCAGGGCTTCCTGGTTAAAGAAATCCAAGCCCTAGGCTGAACCCTAACCCTAACCCTAGGCAGATAAATCAGCCTAGGTATAGGGATGGTGCCAAGGAAAAAGCTGTGAAAGCTGCCATGTTGTTGCACTTTTGTACTCCCCTTGGGATGCCTTGAACAGCTGCAGTGTGCCTGGAGCTAAGGGCCTCCTAGTTTCAAAAATCCTAGCCCTAGGCCTAAGCCTAGCAGTAACCCTGGGAAAGTAAATCAGCCTGGTGTTAGGCTTCTTGCCAAGGAAAAAGCCGTGAAAGCAGCCATGTTGTGGCACTTTTGCACTCCCTTTTGGATGCCTTTCACAGCTCCAGTGTGCCTGGAACTCAGGGCTTCCTGATTTTAAAAATCCTAGCCCTAGGCCGAACCGCAACCCTAAGACGAGAAAGGCAAATCAGCCAGGAATTAGGCATGTCCCCAAGGAAAAAGCTGTGGAGGCAGGCATGTTGTGGTACTTTTGCGCTCTTCTTGGCTAGTCCTTCGCAGCTGCTGTGTTCTTGGAACTCAGGGCTTTCTGGTTAATAGAACCCTTACCCTAGGCGTAACTCAAACCTTAACCCTAGGAAGGAAAATCAGCCTATGGTTCCGGATGGTCTCATGGAAATATCAGCGGTGGCAGCCAAGTTGCGTCACTTTTGCGCTCCCCTTGGGATGCCTTTCGCAGCTGCAGTGTGCCTGGAGCCCAGGGCTTCCTGGTTTTAAAAGTCCTAGGCCTAAGCCTAACAGTAACCCTAGGAAGGTAAATCAGCCGGGTATTAGGGTTCTTCCTAAGGGAAAAGCCGTGAAAGCAGCCATGTTGTGGCACTTCTGCACTCCCTTTGGGATGCCTTTGGCAGATGAAGTAAGCCTGGAACTCAGGGCTTCCTGGTTAAAAAAATTCAAGCCCTAGGCTGAACCCTAACCCTAACCCTAGGCAGATAAATCAGCCCAGGTATAGGGATGGTGCCAAGGAAAAAGCTGTGAAAGCTGCCATGTTGTTGCACTATTGTACTCCCCTTGGGATGCCTTGAACAGCTGCAGTGTGCCTGGAGCTAAGGGCTTCCTAGTTTCAAAAATCCTAGCCCTAGGCCTAAGCCTAACAGTAACCCTAGGAAAGTAAATCAGCCTGATGTTAGGCTTCTTGCCAAGGAAAAAGCCGTGAAAGCAGCCATGTTGTGGCACTTCTGCACTCCCTTTGCGATGCCTTTGGCAGATGAAGTAAGCCTGGAACTCAGGGCTTCCTGGTTAAAGAAATCCAAGCCCTAGGCTGAACCCTAACCCTAACCCTAGGCAGATAAATCAGCCCAGGTATAGGGATGGTGCCAAGGAAAAAGCTGTGAAAGCTGCCATGTTGTTGCACTTTTGTACTCCCCTTGGGATGCCTTGAACAGCTGCAGTGTGCCTGGAGCCCAGGGCTTCCTAGTTTTAAAAATCCTAGCCCTAGGCCTAAGCCTAACAGTAACCCTGGGAAGGCAAATCAGCCTGGTGTTAGGCTTCTTGCCAAGGAAAAAGCCGTGAAAGCAGCCATGTTGTGGCACTTTTGCACTCCCTTTTGGATGCCTTTCACAGCTCCAGTGTGCCTGGAACTCAGGGCTTCCTGCTTTTAAAAATCCTAGCCCTAGGCCGAACCCCAACCCTAAGACGAGAAAGGCAAATCAGCCAGGAATTAGGCATGTCCACAAGGAAAAAGCTGTGGAGGCAGGCATGTTGTGGTACTTTTGCGCTCTTCTTGGCTAGTCCTTCGCAGCTGCTGTGTTCTTGGAACTCAGGGCTTTCTGGTTAATAGAACCCTTACCCTAGGCGTAACTCAAACCTTAACCCTAGGAAGGAAAATCAGCCTATGGTTCGGGATGGTCTCATGGAAATATCAGTGGTGGCAGCCAAGTTGCGTCACTTTTGCGCTCCCCTTGGGATGCCTTTCTCAGCTGCAGTGTGCCTGGAGCCCAGGGCTTCCTGGTTTTAAAAGTCCTAGGCCTAAGCCTAACAGTAACCCTAGGAAGGTAAATCAGCCGGGTATTAGGGTTCTTCCTAAGGGAAAAGCCGTGAAAGCAGCCATGTTGTGGCACTTCTGCACTCCCTTTGGGATGCCTTTGGCAGATGAAGTAAGCCTGGAACTCAGGGCTTCCTGGTTAAAGAAATCCAAGCCCTAGGCTGAACCCTAACCCTAACCCTAGGCAGATAAATCAGCCTAGGTATAGGGATGGTGCCAAGGAAAAAGCTGTGAAAGCTGCCATGTTGTTGCACTTTTGTACTCCCCTTGGGATGCCTTGAACAGCTGCAGTGTGCCTGGAGCCCAGGGCTTCCTAGTTTCAAAAATCCTAGCCCTAGGCCTAAGCCTAACAGTAACCCTGGGAAAGTATGTCAGCCTGGTGTTAGGCTTCTTGCCAAGGAAAAAGCCGTGAAAGCAGCCATGTTGTGGCACTTTTGCACTCCCTTTTGGATGCCTTTCACAGCTCCAGTGTGCCTGGAACTCAGGGCTTCCTGCTTTTAAAAATCCTAGCCCTAGGCCGAACCCCAACCCTAAGACGAGAAAGGCAAATCAGCCAGGAATTAGGCATGTCCCCAAGGAAAAAGCTGTGGAGGCAGGCATGTTGTGGTACTTTTGCGCTCTTCTTGGCTAGTCCTTCGCAGCTGCTGTGTTCTTGGAACTCAGGGCTTTCTGGTTAATAGACCCTTACCCTAGGCGTAACTCAAACCTTAACCCTAGGAAGGAAAATCAACCTATGGTTCCGGATGGTCTCATGGAAATATCAGTGGTGGCAGCCAAGTTGCGTCACTTTTGCGCTCCCCTTGGGATGCCTTTTGCAGCTGCAGTTTGCCTGGAGCCCAGGGCTTCCTGGTTTTAAAAGTCCTAGGCCTAAGCCTAACAGTAACCCTAGGAAGGTAAATCAGCCGGGTATTAGGGTTCTTCCTAAGGGAAAAGCCGTGAAAGCAGCCATGTTGTGGCACTTCTGCACTCCCTTTGGGATGCCTTTGGCAGATGAAGTAAGCCTGGAACTCAGGGCTTCCTGGTTAAAGAAATCCAAGCCCTAGGCTGAACCCTAACCCTAACCCTAGGCAGATAAATCAGCCTAGGTATAGGG
Organism: Ammospiza caudacuta; assembly: GCF_027887145.1. Taxonomy (NCBI): domain Eukaryota; kingdom Metazoa; phylum Chordata; class Aves; order Passeriformes; family Passerellidae; genus Ammospiza; species Ammospiza caudacuta. Next base: position 125,472 of record NW_026682987.1, read on the forward strand.
ATGGTGCCAAGGAAAAAGCTGTGAAAGCTGCCATGTTGTTGCACTTTTGTAGTCCCCTTGGGATGCCTTGAACAGCTGCAGTGTGCCTGGAGCTAAGGGCTTCCTAGTTTTAAAAATCGTAGCCCTAGGCTTAAGCCTAATAGTAACCCTGGGAAGGTAAGTCAGCCTGGTGTTAGGCGTCTTGCCAAGGAAAAAGCCGTGAAAGCAGCCATGTTGTGGCACTTTTGCAATCCCTTTTGGATGCCTTTCACAGCTCCAGTGTGCCTGGAACTCAGGGCTTCCTGCTTTTAAAAATCCTAGCCCTAGGCCGAACCGCAACCCTAAGACGAGAAAGGCAAATCAGCCAGGAATTAGGCATGTCCCCAAGGAAAAAGCTGTGGAGGCAGGCATGTTGTGGTACTTTTGCGCTCTTCTTGGCTAGTCCTTCGCAGCTGCTGTGTTCTTGGAACTCAGGGCTTTCTGGTTAATAGAACCCTTACCCTAGGCGTAACTCAAACCTTAACCCTAGGAAGGAAAATCAGCCTATGGTTCGGGATGGTCTCATGGAAATATCAGTGGTGGCAGCCAAGTTGCGTCACTTTTGCGCTCCCCTTGGGATGCCTTTCGCAGCTGCAGTGTGCCTGGAGCCCAGGGCTTCCTGGTTTTAAAAGTCCTAGGCCTAAGCCTAACAGTAACCCTAGGAAGGTAAATCAGCCGGGTATTAGGGTTCTTCCTAAGGGAAAAGCCGTGAAAGCAGCCATGTTGTGGCACTTCTGCACTCCCTTTGGGATGCCTTTGGCAGATGAAGTAAGCCTGGAACTCAGGGCTTCCTGGTAAAAAAAATTCAAGCCCTAGGCTGAACCCTAACCCTAACCCTAGGCAGATAAATCAGCCCAGGTATAGGGATGGTGCCAAGGAAAAAGCTGTGAAAGCTGCCATGTTGTTGCACTTTTGTACTCCCCTTGGGATGCCTTGAACAGCTGCAGTGTGCCTGGAGCTAAGGGCTTCCTAGTTTCAAAAATCCTAGCCCTAGGCCTAAGCCTAACAGTAACCCTGGGAAAGTAAATCAGCCTGATGTTAGGCTTCTTGCCAAGGAAAAAGCCGTGAAAGCAGCCATGTTGTGGCACTTCTGCACTCCCTTTTGGATGCCTTTGGCAGATGAAGTAAGCCTGGAACTCGGGGATTCCTGGTTAAAGAAATCCAAGCCCTAGGCTGAACCCTAACCCTAACCCTAGGCAGATAAATCAGCCTAGGTATAGGGATGGTGCCAAGGAAAAAGCTGTGAAAGCTGCCATGTTGTTGCACTTTTGTACTCCCCTTGGGATGCCTTGAACAGCTGCAGTGTGCCTGGAGCTAAGGGCTTCCTAGTTTCAAAAATCCTAGCCCTAGGCCTAAGCCTAACAGTAACCCTGGGAAAGTAAATCAGCCTGATGTTAGGCTTCTTGCCAAGGAAAAAGCCGTGAAACAGCCATGTTGTGGCACTTTTGCACTCCCTTTTGGATGCCTTTCACAGCTCCAGTGTGCCTGGAACTCAGGGCTTCCTGATTTTAAAAATCCTAGCCCTAGGCCGAACCCCAACCCTAAGACGAGAAAGGCAAATCAGCCAGGAATTAGGCATGTCCCCAAGGAAAAAGCTGTGGAGGCAGGCATGTTGTGGTACTTTTGCGCTCTTCTTGGCTAGTCCTTCGCAGCTGCTGTGTTCTTGGAACTCAGGGCTTTCTGGTTAATAGAACCCTTACCCTAGGCGTAACTCAAACCTTAACCCTAGGAAGGAAAATCAGCCTATGGTTCCGGATGGTCTCATGGAAATATCAGTGGTGGCAGCCAAGTTGCGTCACTTTTGCGCTCCCCTTGGGATGCCTTTCGCAGCTGCAGTGTGCCTGGAGCCCAGGGCTTCCTGGTTTTAAAAGTCCTAGGCCTAAGCCTAACAGTAACCCTAGGAAGGTAAATCAGCCGGGTATTAGGGTTCTTCCTAAGGGAAAAGCCGTGAAAGCAGCCATGTTGTGGCACTTCTGCACTCCCTTTGGGATGCCTTTGGCAGATGAAGTAAGCCTGGAACTCAGGGCTTCCTGGTTAAAGAAATCCAAGCCCTAGGCTGAACCCTAACCCTAACCCTAGGCAGATAAATCAGCCTAGGTATAGGGATGGTGCCAAGGAAAAAGCTGTGAAAGCTGCCATGTTGTTGCACTTTTGTACTCCCCTTGGGATGCCTTGAACAGCTGCAGTGTGCCTGGAGCCCAGGGCTTCCTAGTTTCAAAAATCCTAGCCCTAGGCCTAAGCCTAACAGTAACCCTGGGAAAGTATGTCAGCCTGGTGTTAGGCTTCTTGCCAAGGAAAAAGCCGTGAAAGCAGCCATGTTGTGGCACTTTTGCACTCCCTTTTGGATGCCTTTCACAGCTCCAGTGTGCCTGGAACTCAGGGCTTCCTGCTTTTAAAAATCCTAGCCCTAGGCCGAACCCCAACCCTAAGACGAGAAAGGCAAATCAGCCAGGAATTAGGCATGTCCCCAAGGAAAAAGCTGTGGAGGCAGGCATGTTGTGGTACTTTTGCGCTCTTCTTGGCTAGTCCTTCGCAGCTGCTGTGTTCTTGGAACTCAGGGCTTTCTGGTTAATAGAACCCTTACCCTAGGCGTAACTCAAACCTTAACCCTAGGAAGGAAAATCAACCTATGGTTCGGGATGGTCTCATGGAAATATCAGTGGTGGCAGCCAAGTTGCGTCACTTTTGCGCTCCCCTTGGGATGCCTTTCGCAGCTGCAGTGTGCCTGGGGCCCAGGGCTTCCTGGTTTTAAAAGTCCTAGGCCTAAGCCTAACAGTAACCCTAGGAAGGTAAATCAGCCGGGTATTAGGGTTCTTCCTAAGGGAAAAGCCGTGAAAGCAGCCATGTTGTGGCACTTCTGCACTCCCTTTGGGATGCCTTTGGCAGATGAAGTAAGCCTGGAACTCAGGGCTTCCTGGTAAAAAAAATTCAAGCCCTAGGCTGAACCCTAACCCTAACCCTAGGCAGATAAATCAGCCCAGGTATAGGGATGGTGCCAAGGAAAAAGCTGTGAAAGCTGCCATGTTGTTGCACTTTTGTACTCCCCTTGGGATGCCTTGAACAGCTGCAGTGTGCCTGGAGCTAAGGGCTTCCTAGTTTCAAAAATCCTAGCCCTAGGCCTAAGCCTAACAGTAACCCTGGGAAAGTAAATCAGCCTGATGTTAGGCTTCTTGCCAAGGAAAAAGCCGTGAAAGCAGCCATGTTGTGGCACTTCTGCACTCCCTTTTGGATGCCTTTGGCAGATGAAGTAAGCCTGGAACTCAGGGCTTCCTGGTTAAAGAAATCCAAGCCCTAGGCTGAACCCTAACCCTAACCCTAGGCAGATAAATCAGCCTAGGTATAGGGATGGTGCCAAGGAAAAAGCTGTGAAAGCTGCCATGTTGTTGCACTTTTGTACTCCCCTTGGGATGCCTTGAACAGCTGCAGTGTGCCTGGAGCTAAGGGCTTCCTAGTTTCAAAAATCCTAGCCCTAGGCCTAAGCCTAACAGTAACCCTGGGAAAGTAAATCAGCCTGATGTTAGGCTTCTTGCCAAGGAAAAAGCCGTGAAACAGCCATGTTGTGGCACTTTTGCACTCCCTTTTGGATGCCTTTCACAGCTCCAGTGTGCCTGGAACTCAGGGCTTCCTGATTTTAAAAATCCTAGCCCTAGGCCGAACCCCAACCCTAAGACGAGAAAGGCAAATCAGCCAGGAATTAGGCATGTCCCCAAGGAAAAAGCTGTGGAGGCAGGCATGTTGTGGTACTTTTGCGCTCTTCTTGGCTAGTCCTTCGCAGCTGCTGTGTTCTTGGAACTCAGGGCTTTCTGGTTAATAGAACCCTTACCCTAGGCGTAACTCAAACCTTAACCCTAGGAAGGAAAATCAGCCTATGGTTCGGGATGGTCTCATGGAAATATCAGTGGTGGCAGCCAAGTTGCGTCACTTTTGCGCTCCCCTTGGGATGCCTTTCGCAGCTGCAGTGTGCCTGGAGCCCAGGGCTTCCTGGTTTTAAAAGTCCTAGGCCTAAGCCTAACAGTAACCCTAGGAAGGTAAATCAGCCGGGTATTAGGGTTCTTCCTAAGGGAAAAGCCGTGAAAGCAGCCATGTTGTGGCACTTCTGCACTCCCTTTGGGATGCCTTTGGCAGATGAAGTAAGCCTGGAACTCAGGGCTTCCTGGTTAAAGAAATCCAAGCCCTAGGCTGAACCCTAACCCTAACCCTAGGCAGATAAATCAGCCTAGGTATAGGGATGGTGCCAAGGAAAAAGCTGTGAAAGCTGCCATGTTGTTGCACTTTTGTACTCCCCTTGGGATGCCTTGAACAGCTGCAGTGTGCCTGGAGCCCAGGGCTTCCTAGTTTCAAAAATCCTAGCCCTAGGCCTAAGCCTAACAGTAACCCTGGGAAAGTATGTCAGCCTGGTGTTAGGCTTCTTGCCAAGGAAAAAGCCGTGAAAGCAGCCATGTTGTGGCACTTTTGCACTCCCTTTTGGATGCCTTTCACAGCTCCAGTGTGCCTGGAACTCAGGGCTTCCTGCTTTTAAAAATCCTAGCCCTAGGCCGAACCCCAACCCTAAGACGAGAAAGGCAAATCAGCCAGGAATTAGGCATGTCCCCAAGGAAAAAGCTGTGGAGGCAGGCATGTTGTGCTACTTTTGCGCTCTTCTTGGCTAGTCCTTCGCAGCTGCTGTGTTCTTGGAACTCAGGGCTTTCTGGTTAATAGACCCTTACCCTAGGCGTAACTCAAACCTTAACCCTAGGAAGGAAAATCAACCTATGGTTCGGGATGGTCTCATGGAAATATCAGTGGTGGCAGCCAAGTTGCGTCACTTTTGCGCTCCCCTTGGGATGCCTTTTGCAGCTGCAGTGTGCCTGGAGCCCAGGGCTTCCTGGTTTTAAAAGTCCTAGGCCTAAGCCTAACAGTAACCCTAGGAAGGTAAATCAGCCGGGTATTAGGGTTCTTCCTAAGGGAAAAGCCGTGAAAGCAGCCATGTTGTGGCACTTCTGCACTCCCTTTGGGATGCCTTTGGCAGATGAAGTAAGCCTGGAACTCAGGGCTTCCTGGTTAAAGAAATTCAAGCCCTAGGCTGAACCCTAACCCTAACCCTAGGCAGATAAATCAGCCTAGGTATAGGGATGGTGCCAAGGAAAAAGCTGTGAAAGCTGCCATGTTGTTGCACTTTTGTAGTCCCCTTGGGATGCCTTGAACAGCTGCAGTGTGCCTGGAGCTAAGGGCTTCCTAGTTTTAAAAATCGTAGCCCTAGGCTTAAGCCTAATAGTAACCCTGGGAAGGTAAGTCAGCCTGGTGTTAGGCGTCTTGCCAAGGAAAAAGCCGTGAAAGCAGCCATGTTGTGGCACTTTTGCACTCCCTTTTGGATGCCTTTCACAGCTCCAGTGTGCCTGGAACTCAGGGCTTCCTGCTTTTAAAAATCCTAGCCCTAGGCCGAACCCCAACCCTAAGACGAGAAAGGCAAATCAGCCAGGAATTAGGCATGTCCCCAAGGAAAAAGCTGTGGAGGCAGGCATGTTGTGGTACTTTTGCGCTCTTCTTGGCTAGTCCTTCGCAGCTGCTGTGTTCTTGGAACTCAGGGCTTTCTGGTTAATAGAACCCTTACCCTAGGCGTAACTCAAACCTTAACCCTAGGAAGGAAAATCAGCCTATGGTTCGGGATGGTCTCATGGAAATATCAGTGGTGGCAGCCAAGTTGCGTCACTTTTGCGCTCCCCTTGGGATGCCTTTCGCAGCTGCAGTGTGCCTGGAGCCCAGGGCTTCCTGGTTTTAAAAGTCCTAGGCCTAAGCCTAACAGTAACCCTAGGAAGGTAAATCAGCCGGGTATTAGGGTTCTTCCTAAGGGAAAAGCCGTGAAAGCAGCCATGTTGTGGCACTTCTGCACTCCCTTTGGGATGCCTTTGGCAGATGAAGTAAGCCTGGAACTCAGGGCTTCCTGGTAAAAAAAATTCAAGCCCTAGGCTGAACCCTAACCCTAACCCTAGGCAGATAAATCAGCCCAGGTATAGGGATGGTGCCAAGGAAAAAGCTGTGAAAGCTGCCATGTTGTTGCACTTTTGTACTCCCCTTGGGATGCCTTGAACAGCTGCAGTGTGCCTGGAGCTAAGGGCTTCCTAGTTTCAAAAATCCTAGCCCTAGGCCTAAGCCTAACAGTAACCCTGGGAAAGTAAATCAGCCTGATGTTAGGCTTCTTGCCAAGGAAAAAGCCGTGAAAGCAGCCATGTTGTGGCACTTCTGCACTCCCTTTGGGATGCCTTTGGCAGATGAAGTAAGCCTGGAACTCAGGGCTTCCTGGTTAAAGAAATCCAAGCCCTAGGCTGAACCCTAACCCTAACCCTAGGCAGATAAATCAGCCTAGGTATAGGGATGGTGCCAAGGAAAAAGCTGTGAAAGCTGCCATGTTGTTGCACTTTTGTACTCCCCTTGGGATGCCTTGAACAGCTGCAGTGTGCCTGGAGCTAAGGGCTTCCTAGTTTCAAAAATCCTAGCCCTAGGCCTAAGCCTAACAGTAACCCTGGGAAAGTAAATCAGCCTGATGTTAGGCTTCTTGCCAAGGAAAAAGCCGTGAAAGCAGCCATGTTGTGGCACTTTTGCACTCCCTTTTGGATGCCTTTCACAGCTCCAGTGTGCCTGGAACTCAGGGCTTCCTGATTTTAAAAATCCTAGCCCTAGGCCGAACCCCAACCCTAAGACGAGAAAGGCAAATCAGCCAGGAATTAGGCATGTCCCCAAGGAAAAAGCTGTGGAGGCAGGCATGTTGTGGTACTTTTGCGCTCTTCTTGGCTAGTCCTTCGCAGCTGCTGTGTTCTTGGAACTCAGGGCTTTCTGGTTAATAGAACCCTTACCCTAGGCGTAACTCAAACCTTAACCCTAGGAAGGAAAATCATCCTATGGTTCGGGATGGTCTCATGGAAATATCAGTGGTGGCAGCCAAGTTGCGTCACTTTTGCGCTGCCCTTGGGATGCCTTTCACAGCTGCAGTGTGCCTGGAGCCCAGGGCTTCCTGGTTTTAAAAGTCCTAGGCCTAAGCCTAACAGTAACCCTAGGAAGGTAAATCAGCCGGGTATTAGGGTTCTTCCTAAGGGAAAAGCCGTGAAAGCAGCCATGTTGTGGCACTTCTGCACTCCCTTTGGGATGCCTTTGGCAGATGAAGTAAGCCTGGAACTCAGGGCTTCCTGGTTAAAAAAAATTCAGGCCCTAGGCTGAACCCTAACCCTAACCCTAGGCAGATAAATCAGCCTAGGTATAGGGATGGTGCCAAGGAAAAAGCTGTGAAAGCTGCCATGTTGTTGCACTTTTGTACTCCCCTTGGGATGCCTTGAACAGCTGCAGTGTGCCTGGAGCCCAGGGCTTCCTAGTTTTAAAAATCCTAGCCCTAGGCCTAAGCCTAACAGTAACCCTGGGAAGGCAAATCAGCCTGGTGTTAGGCTTCTTGCCAAGGAAAAAGCCGTGAAAGCAGCCATGTTGTGGCACTTCTGCACTCCCTTTGGGATGCCTTTGGCAGATGAAGTAAGCCTGGAACTCAGGGCTTCCTGGTTAAAGAAATCCAAGCCCTAGGCTGAACCCTAACCCTAACCCTAGGCAGATAAATCAGCCTAGGTATAGGGATGGTGCCAAGGAAAAAGCTGTGAAAGCTGCCATGTTGTTGCACTTTTGTACTCCCCTTGGGATGCCTTGAACAGCTGCAGTGTGCCTGGAGCTAAGGGCTTCCTAGTTTCAAAAATCCTAGCCCTAGGCCTAAGCCTAACAGTAACCCTGGGAAAGTAAATCAGCCTGATGTTAGGCTACTTGCCAAGGAAAAAGCCGTGAAAGCAGCCATGTTGTGGCACTTTTGCACTCCCTTTTGGATGCCTTTCACAGCTCCAGTGTGCCTGGAACTCAGGGCTTCCTGATTTTAAAAATCCTAGCCCTAGGCCGAACCCCAACCCTAAGACGAGAAAGGCAAATCAGCCAGGAATTAGGCATGTCCCCAAGGAAAAAGCTGTGGAGGCAGGCATGTTGTGGTACTTTTGCGCTCTTCTTGGCTAGTCCTTCGCAGCTGCTGTGTTCTTGGAACTCAGGGCTTTCTGGTTAATAGAACCCTTACCCTAGGCGTAACTCAAACCTTAACCCTAGGAAGGAAAATCATCCTATGGTTCGGGATGGTCTCATGGAAATATCAGTGGTGGCAGCCAAGTTGCGTCACTTTTGCGCTGCCCTTGGGATGCCTTTCACAGCTGCAGTGTGCCTGGAGCCCAGGGCTTCCTGGTTTTAAAAGTCCTAGGCCTAAGCCTAACAGTAACCCTAGGAAGGTAAATCAGCCGGGTATTAGGGTTCTTCCTAAGGGAAAAGCCGTGAAAGCAGCCATGTTGTGGCACTTCTGCACTCCCTTTGGGATGCCTTTGGCAGATGAAGTAAGCCTGGAACTCAGGGCTTCCTGGTTAAAAAAAATTCAAGCCCTAGGCTGAACCCTAACCCTAACCCTAGGCAGATAAATCAGCCTAGGTATAGGGATGGTGCCAAGGAAAAAGCTGTGAAAGCTGCCATGTTGTTGCACTTTTGTACTCCCCTTGGGATGCCTTGAACAGCTGCAGTGTGCCTGGAGCCCAGGGCTTCCTAGTTTTAAAAATCCTAGCCCTAGGCCTAAGCCTAACAGTAACCCTGGGAAGGCAAATCAGCCTGGTGTTAGGCTTCTTGCCAAGGAAAAAGCCGTGAAAGCAGCCATGTTGTGGCACTTTTGCACTCCCTTTTGGATGCCTTTCACAGCTCCAGTGTGCCTGGAACTCAGGGCTTCCTGCTTTTAAAAATCCTAGCCCTAGGCCGAACCCCAACCCTAAGACGAGAAAGGCAAATCAGCCAGGAATTAGGCATGTCCCCAAGGAAAAAGCTGTGGAGGCAGGCATGTTGTGGTACTTTTGCGCTCTTCTTGGCTAGTCCTTCGCAGCTGCTGTGTTCTTGGAACTCAGGGCTTTCTGGTTAATAGAACCCTTACCCTAGGCGTAACTCAAACCTTAACCCTAGGAAGGAAAATCAACCTATGGTTCGGGATGGTCTCATGGAAATATCAGTGGTGGCAGCCAAGTTGCGTCACTTTTGCGCTGCCCTTGGGATGCCTTTCACAGCTGCAGTGTGCCTGGAGCCCAGGGCTTCCTGGTTTTAAAAGTCCTAGGCCTAAGCCTAACAGTAACCCTAGGAAGGTAAATCAGCCGGGTATTAGGGTTCTTCCTAAGGGAAAAGCCGTGAAAGCAGCCATGTTGTGGCACTTCTGCACTCCCTTTGGGATGCCTTTGGCAGATGAAGTAAGCCTGGAACTCAGGGCTTCCTGGTTAAAGAAATCCAAGCCCTAGGCTGAACCCTAACCCTAACCCTAGGCAGATAAATCAGCCTAGGTATAGGGATGGTGCCAAGGAAAAAGCTGTGAAAGCTGCCATGTTGTTGCACTTTTGTACTCCCCTTGGGATGCCTTGAACAGCTGCAGTGTGCCTGGAGCCCAGGGCTTCCTAGTTTTAAAAATCCTAGCCCTAGGCCTAAGCCTAACAGTAACCCTGGGAAGGCAAATCAGCCTGGTGTTAGGCTTCTTGCCAAGGAAAAAGCCGTGAAAGCAGCCATGTTGTGGCACTTTTGCACTCCCTTTTGGATGCCTTTCACAGCTCCAGTGTGCCTGGAACTCAGGGCTTCCTGCTTTTAAAAATCCTAGCCCTAGGCCGAACCCCAACCCTAAGACGAGAAAGGCAAATCAGCCAGGAATTAGGCATGTCCCCAAGGAAAAAGCTGTGGAGGCAGGCATGTTGTGGTACTTTTGCGCTCTTCTTGGCTAGTCCTTCGCAGCTGCTGTGTTCTTGGAACTCAGGGCTTTCTGGTTAATAGAACCCTTACCCTAGGCGTAACTCAAACCTTAACCCTAGGAAGGAAAATCAACCTATGGTTCGGGATGGTCTCATGGAAATATCAGTGGTGGCAGCCAAGTTGCGTCACTTTTGCGCTCCCCTTGGGATGCCTTTCACAGCTGCAGTGTGCCTGGAGCCCAGGGCTTCCTGGTTTTAAAAGTCCTAGGCCTAAGCCTAACAGTAACCCTAGGAAGGTAAATCAGCCGGGTATTAGGGTTCTTCCTAAGGGAAAAGCCGTGAAAGCAGCCATGTTGTGGCACTTCTGCACTCCCTTTGGGATGCCTTTGGCAGATGAAGTAAGCCTGGAACTCAGGGCTTCCTGGTTAAAAAAAATTCAAGCCCTAGGCTGAACCCTAACCCTAACCCTAGGCAGATAAATCAGCCTAGGTATAGGGATGGTGCCAAGGAAAAAGCTGTGAAAGCTGCCATGTTGTTGCACTTTTGTACTCCCCTTGGGATGCCTTGAACAGCTGCAGTGTGCCTGGAGCCCAGGGCTTCCTAGTTTTAAAAATCCTAGCCCTAGGCCTAAGCCTAACAGTAACCCTGGGAAGGCAAATCAGCCTGGTGTTAGGCTTCTTGCCAAGGAAAAAGCCGTGAAAGCAGCCATGTTGTGGCACTTTTGCACTCCCTTTTGGATGCCTTTCACAGCTCCAGTGTGCCTGGAACTCAGGGCTTCCTGCTTTTAAAAATCCTAGCCCTAGGCCGAACCCCAACCCTAAGACGAGAAAGGCAAATCAGCCAGGAATTAGGCATGTCCCCAAGGAAAAAGCTGTGGAGGCAGGCATGTTGTGGTACTTTTGCGCTCTTCTTGGCTAGTCCTTCGCAGCTGCTGTGTTCTTGGAACTCAGGGCTTTCTGGTTAATAGAACCCTTACCCTAGGCGTAACTCAAACCTTAACCCTAGGAAGGAAAATCATCCTATGGTTCGGGATGGTCTCATGGAAATATCAGTGGTGGCAGCCAAGTTGCGTCACTTTTGCGCTCCCCTTGGGATGCCTTTCGCAGCTGCAGTGTGCCTGGAGCCCAGGGCTTCCTGGTTTTAAAAGTCCTAGGCCTAAGCCTAACAGTAACCCTAGGAAGGTAAATCAGACGGGTATTAGGGTTCTTCCTAAGGGAAAAGCCGTGAAAGCAGCCATGTTGTTGCACTTTTGTAGTCCCCTTGGGATGCCTTGAACAGCTGCAGTGTGCCTGGAGCTAAGGGCTTCCTAGTTTCAAAAATCCTAGCCCTAGGCCTAAGCCTAACAGTAACCCTGGGAAGGTAAATCAGCCTGATGTTAGGCTTCTTGCCAAGGAAAAAGCCGTGAAAGCAGCCATGTTGTGGCACTTCTGCACTCCCTTTGGGATGCCTTTGGCAGATGAAGTAAGCCTGGAACTCAGGGCTTCCTGGTTAAAGAAATCCAAGCCCTAGGCTGAACCCTAACCCTAACCCTAGGCAGATAAATCAGCCTAGGTATAGGGATGGTGCCAAGGAAAAAGCTGTGAAAGCTGCCATGTTGTTGCACTTTTGTACTCCCCTTGGGATGCCTTGAATAGCTGCAGTGTGCCTGGAGCTAAGGGCTTCCTAGTTTCAAAAATCCTAGCCCTAGGCCTAAGCCTAACAGTAACCCTGGGAAAGTAAATCAGCCTGGTGTTAGGCTTCTTGCCAAGGAAAAAGCTGTGAAAGCTGCCATGTTGTTGCACTTTTGTACTCCCCTTGGGATGCCATGAACAGCTGCAGTGTGCCTGGAGCTAAGGGCCTCCTAGTTTCAAAAATCCTAGCCCTAGGCCTAAGCCTAACAGTAACCCTGGGAAAGTAAATCAGCCTGGTGTTAGGCTTCTTGCCAAGGAAAAAGCCGTGAAAGCAGCCATGTTGTGGCACTTTTGCACTCCCTTTTGGATGCCTTTCACAGCTGCAGTGTGCCTGGAACTCAGGGCTTCCTGCTTTTAAAAATCCTGGCCCTAGGCCGAACCGCAACCCTAAGACGAGAAAGGCAAATCAGCCAGGAATTAGGCATGTCCCCAAGGAAAAAGCTGTGGAGGCAGGCATGTTGTGGTACTTTTGCGCTCTTCTTGGCTAGTCCTTCGCAGCTGCTGTGTTCTTGGAACTCAGGGCTTTCTGGTTAATAGACCCTTACCCTAGGCGTAACTCAAACCTTAACCCTAGGAAGGAAAATCAACCTATGGTTCGGGATGGTCTCATGGAAATATCAGTGGTGGCAGCCAAGTTGCGTCACTTTTGCGCTCCCCTTGGGATGCCTTTTGCAGCTGCAGTGTGCCTGGAGCCCAGGGCTTCCTGGTTTTAAAAGTCCTAGGCCTAAGCCTAACAGTAACCCTAGGAAGGTAAATCAGCCGGGTATTAGGGTTCTTCCTAAGGGAAAAGCCGTGAAAGCAGCCATGTTGTGGCACTTCTGCACTCCCTTTGGGATGCCTTTGGCAGATGAAGTAAGCCTGGAACTCAGGGCTTCCTGGTTAAAGAAATTCAAGCCCTAGGCTGAACCCTAACCCTAACCCTAGGCAGATAAATCAGCCTAGGTATAGGGATGGTGCCAAGGAAAAAGCTGTGAAAGCTGCCATGTTGTTGCACTTTTGTACTCCCCTTGGGATGCCTTGAACAGCTGCAGTGTGCCTGGAGCTAAGGGCTTCCTAGTTTTAAAAATCCTAGCCCTAGGCCTAAGCCTAATAGTAACCCTGGGAAGGTAAGTCAGCCTGGTGTTAGGCGTCTTGCCAAGGAAAAAGCCGTGAAAGCAGCCATGTTGTGGCACTTCTGCACTCCCTTTGGGATGCCTTTGGCAGATGAAGTAAGCCTGGAACTCAGGGCTTCCTGGTAAAAAAAATTCAAGCCCTAGGCTGAACCCTAACCCTAACCCTAGGCAGATAAATCAGCCTAGGTATAGGGATGGTGCCAAGGAAAAAGCTGTGAAAGCTGCCATGTTGTTGCACTTTTGTACTCCCCTTGGGATGCCTTGAACAGCTGCAGTGTGCCTGGAGCTAAGGGCTCCCTAGTTTCAAAAATCCTAGCCCTAGGCCTAAGCCTAACAGTAACCCTGGGAAAGTAAATCAGCCTGATGTTAGGCTTCTTGCCAAGGAAAAAGCCGTGAGAGCAGCCATGTTGTGGCACTTTTGCACTCCCTTTGGGATGCCTTTGGCAGATGAAGTAAGCCTGGAACTCAGGGCTTCCTGGTTAAAAAAATTCAAGCCCTAGGCTGAACCCTAACCCTAGGCAGATAAATCAGCCTAGGTATAGGGATGGTGCCAAGAAAAAAGCTGTGAAAGCTGCCATGTTGTTGCACTTTTGTACTCCCCTTGGGATGCCTTGAACAGCTGCAGTGTGCCTGGAGCCCAGGGCTTCCTAGTTTCAAAAATCCTAGCCCTAGGCCTAAGCCTAACAGTAACCCTGGGAAAGTAAATCAGCCTGGTGTTAGGCTTCTTGCCAAGGAAAAAGCTGTGAAAGCTGCCATGTTGTTGCACTTTTGTACTCCCCTTGGGATGCCATGAACAGCTGCAGTGTGCCTGGAGCTAAGGGCCTCCTAGTTTCAAAAATCCTAGCCCTAGGCCTAAGCATAACAGTAACCCTGGGAAAGTAAATCAGCCTGGTGTTAGGCTTCTTGCCATGGAAAAAGCCGTGAAAGCAGCCATGTTGTGGCACTTTTGCACTCCCTTTTGGATGCCTTTCACAGCTGCAGTGTGCCTGGAACTCAGGGCTTCCTGCTTTTAAAAATCCTGGCCCTAGGCCGAACCGCAACCCTAAGACGAGAAAGGCAAATCAGCCAGGAATTAGGCATGTCCCCAAGGAAAAAGCTGTGGAGGCAGGCATGTTGTGGTACTTTTGCGCTCTTCTTGGGTAGTCCTTCGCAGCTGCTGTGTTCTTGGAACTCAGGGCTTTCTGGTTAATAGACCCTTACCCTAGGCGTAACTCAAACCTTAACCCTAGGAAGGAAAATCAACCTATGGTTCGGGATGGTCTCATGGAAATATCAGTGGTGGCAGCCAAGTTGCGTCACTTTTGCGCTCCCCTTGGGATGCCTTTTGCAGCTGCAGTGTGCCTGGAGCCCAGGGCTTCCTGGTTTTAAAAGTCCTAGGCCTAAGCCTAACAGTAACCCTAGGAAGGTAAATCAGCCGGGTATTAGGGTTCTTCCTAAGGGAAAAGCCGTGAAAGCAGCCATGTTGTGGCACTTCTGCACTCCCTTTGGGATGCCTTTGGCAGATGAAGTAAGCCTGGAACTCAGGGCTTCCTGGTTAAAGAAATTCAAGCCCTAGGCTGAACCCTAACCCTAACCCTAGGCAGATAAATCAGCCTAGGTATAGGGATGGTGCCAAGGAAAAAGCTGTGAAAGCTGCCATGTTGTTGCACTTTTGTACTCCCCTTGGGATGCCTTGAACAGCTGCAGTGTGCCTGGAGCTAAGGGCTTCCTAGTTTTAAAAATCCTAGCCCTAGGCCTAAGCCTAATAGTAACCCTGGGAAGGTAAGTCAGCCTGGTGTTAGGCGTCTTGCCAAGGAACAAGCCGTGAAAGCAGCCATGTTGTGGCACTTCTGCACTCCCTTTGGGATGCCTTTGGCAGATGAAGTAAGCCTGGAACTCAGGGCTTCCTGGTAAAAAAAATTCAAGCCCTAGGCTGAACCCTAACCCTAACCCTAGGCAGATAAATCAGCCTAGGTATAGGGATGGTGCCAAGGAAAAAGCTGTGAAAGCTGCCATGTTGTTGCACTTTTGTACTCCCCTTGGGATGCCTTGAACAGCTGCAGTGTGCCTGGAGCTAAGGGCTCCCTAGTTTCAAAAATCCTAGCCCTAGGCCTAAGCCTAACAGTAACCCTGGGAAAGTAAATCAGCCTGATGTTAGGCTTCTTGCCAAGGAAAAAGCCGTGAGAGCAGCCATGTTGTGGCACTTTTGCACTCCCTTTGGGATGCCTTTGGCAGATGAAGTAAGCCTGGAACTCAGGGCTTCCTGGTTAAAAAAATTCAAGCCCTAGGCTGAACCCTAACCCTAGGCAGATAAATCAGCCTAGGTATAGGGATGGTGCCAAGAAAAAAGCTGTGAAAGCTGCCATGTTGTTGCACTTTTGTACTCCCCTTGGGATGCCTTGAAGAGCTGTAGTGTGCCTGGAGCTAAGGGCTTCCTAGTTTCAAAAATCCTAGCCCTAGGCCTAAGCCTAACAGTAACCCTGGGAAAGTAAATCAGCCTGATGTTAGGCTTCTTGCCAAGGAAAAAGCCGTGAAAGCAGCCATGTTGTGGCACTTTTGCACTCCCTTTTGGATGCCTTTCACAGCTCCAGTGTGCCTGGAACTCAGGGCTTCCTGCTTTTAAAAATCCTAGCCCTAGGCCGAACCCCAACCCTAAGACGAGAAAGGCAAATCAGCCAGGAATTAGGAATGTCCCCAAGGAAAAAGCTGTGGAGGCAGGCATGTTGTGGTACTTTTGCGCTCTTCTTGGCTAGTCCTTCGCAGCTGCTGTGTTCTTGGAACTCAGGGCTTTCTGGTTAATAGAACCCTTACCCTAGGCGTAACTCAAACCTTAACCCTAGGAAGGAAAATCATCCTATGGTTCGGGATGGTCTCATGGAAATATCAGTGGTGGCAGCCAAGTTGCGTCACTTTTGCGCTGCCCTTGGGATGCCTTTCACAGCTGCAGTGTGCCTGGAGCCCAGGGCTTCCTGGTTTTAAAAGTCCTAGGCCTAAGCCTAACAGTAACCCTAGGAAGGTAAATCAGCCGGGTATTAGGGTTCTTCCTAAGGGAAAAGCCGTGAAAGCAGCCATGTTGTGGCACTTCTGCACTCCCTTTGGGATGCCTTTGGCAGATGAAGTAAGCCTGGAACTCAGGGCTTCCTGGTTAAAAAAAATTCAAGCCCTAGGCTGAACCCTAACCCTAACCCTAGGCAGATAAATCAGCCTAGGTATAGGGATGGTGCCAAGGAAAAAGCTGTGAAAGCTGCCATGTTGTTGCACTTTTGTACTCCCCTTGGGATGCCTTGAACAGCTGCAGTGTGCCTGGAGCCCAGGGCTTCCTAGTTTTAAAAATCCTAGCCCTAGGCCTAAGCCTAACAGTAACCCTGGGAAGGCAAATCAGCCTGGTGTTAGGCTTCTTGCCAAGGAAAAAGCCGTGAAAGCAGCCATGTTGTGGCACTTTTGCACTCCCTTTTGGATGCCTTTCACAGCTGCAGTGTGCCTGGAACTCAGGGCTTCCTGCTTTTAAAAATCCTAGCCCTAGGCCGAACCCCAACCCTAAGACGAGAAAGGCAAATCAGCCAGGAATTAGGCATGTCCCCAAGGAAAAAGCTGTGGAGGCAGGCATGTTGTGGTACTTTTGCGCTCTTCTTGGCTAGTCCTTCGCAGCTGCTGTGTTCTTGGAACTCAGGGCTTTCTGGTTAATAGAACCCTTACCCTAGGCGTAACTCAAACCTTAACCCTAGGAAGGAAAATCAACCTATGGTTCGGGATGGTCTCATGAAAATATCAGTGGTGGCAGCCAAGTTGCGTCACTTTTGCGCTCCCCTTGGGATGCCTTTCGCAGCTGCAGTGTGCCTGGAGCCCAGGGCTTCCTGGTTTTAAAAGTCCTAGGCCTAAGCCTAACAGTAACCCTAGGAAGGTAAATCAGCCGGGTATTAGGGTTCTTCCTAAGGGAAAAGGCGTGAAAGCAGCCATGTTGTTGCACTTTTGTAGTCCCCTTGGGATGCCTTGAACAGCTGCAGTGTGCCTGGAGCTAAGGGCTTCCTAGTTTCAAAAATCCTAGCCCTAGGCCTAAGCCTAACAGTAACCCTGGGAAGGTAAATCAGCCTTATGTTAGGCTTCTTGCCAAGGAAAAAGCCATGAAAGCAGCCATGTTGTGGCACTTCTACACTCCCTTTGGGATTCCTTTGGCAGATGAAGTAAGCCTGGAACTCAGGGCTTCCTGGTTAAAGAAATCCAAGCCCTAGGCTGAACCCTAACCCTAACCCTAGGCAGATAAATCAGCCTAGGTATAGGGATGGTGCCAAGGAAAAAGCTGTGAAAGCTGCCATGTTGTTGCACTTTTGTACTCCCCTTGGGATGCCTTGAACAGCTGCAGTGTGCCTGGAGCTAAGGGCTTCCTAGTTTCAAAAATCCTAGCCCTAGGCCTAAGCCTAACAGTAACCCTGGGAAAGTAAATCAGCCTGGTGTTAGGCTTCTTGCCAAGGAAAAAGCTGTGAAAGCAGCCATGTTGTTGCACTTTTGTACTCCCCTTGGGATGCCTTGAACAGCTGCAGTGTGCCTGGAGCTAAGGGCCTCCTAGTTTCAAAAATCCTAGCCCTAGGCCTAAGCCTAACAGTAACCCTGGGAAAGTAAATCAGCCTGGTGTTAAGATTCTTGCCAAGGAAAAAGCCGTGAAAGCAGCCATGTTGTGGCACTTTTGCACTCCCTTTTGGATGCCTTTCACAGCTGCAGTGTGCCTGGAACTCAGGGCTTCCTGCTTTTAAAAATCCTAGCCCTAGGCCGAACCGCAACCCTAAGACGAGAAAGGCAAATCAGCCAGGAATTAGGCATGTCCCCAAGGAAAAAGCTGTGGAGGCAGGCATGTTGTGGTACTTTTGCGCTCTTCTTGGGTAGTCCTTCGCAGCTGCTGTGTTCTTGGAACTCAGGGCTTTCTGGTTAATAGACCCTTACCCTAGGCGTAACTCAAACCTTAACCCTAGGAAGGAAAATCAACCTATGGTTCGGGATGGTCTCATGGAAATATCAGTGGTGGCAGCCAAGTTGCGTCACTTTTGCGCTCCCCTTGGGATGCCTTTTGCAGCTGCAGTGTGCCTGGAGCCCAGGGCTTCCTGGTTTTAAAAGTCCTAGGCCTAAGCCTAACAGTAACCCTAGGAAGGTAAATCAGCCGGGTATTAGGGTTCTTCCTAAGGGAAAAGCCGTGAAAGCAGCCATGTTGTGGCACTTCTGCACTCCCTTTGGGATGCCTTTGGCAGATGAAGTAAGCCTGGAACTCAGGGCTTCCTGGTTAAAGAAATTCAAGCCCTAGGCTGAACCCTAACCCTAACCCTAGGCAGATAAATCAGCCTAGGTATAGGGATGGTGCCAAGGAAAAAGCTGTGAAAGCTGCCATGTTGTTGCACTTTTGTACTCCCCTTGGGATGCCTTGAACAGCTGCAGTGTGCCTGGAGCTAAGGGCTTCCTAGTTTTAAAAATCCTAGCCCTAGGCCTAAGCCTAATAGTAACCCTGGGAAGGTAAGTCAGCCTGGTGTTAGGCGTCTTGCCAAGGAACAAGCCGTGAAAGCAGCCATGTTGTGGCACTTTTGCAATCCCTTTTGGATGCCTTTCACAGCTCCAGTGTGCCTGGAACTCAGGGCTTCCTGCTTTTAAAAATCCTAGCCCTAGGCCGAACCCCAACCCTATGACGAGAAATGCAAATCAGCCAGGAATTAGGCATGTCCCCAAGGAAAAAGCTGTGGAGGCAGGCATGTTGTGGTACTTTTGCGCTCTTCTTGGCTAGTCCTTCGCAGCTGCTGTGTTCTTGGAACTCAGGGCTTTCTGGTTAATAGAACCCTTACCCTAGGCGTAACTCAAACCTTAACCCTAGGAAGGAAAATCAGCCTATGGTTAGGAATGGTCTCATGGAAATATCAGTGGTGGCAGCCAAGTTGCGTCACTTTTGCGCTCCCCTTTGGATGCCTTTCGCAGCTGCAGTGTGCCTGGAGCCCAGGGCTTCCTGGTTTTAAAAGTCCTAGGCCTAAGCCTAACAGTAACCCTAGGAAGGTAAATCAGCCGGGTATTAGGGTTCTTCCTAAGGGAAAAGCCGTGAAAGCAGCCATGTTGTGGCACTTCTGCACTCCCTTTGGGATGCCTTTGGCAGATGAAGTAAGCCTGGAACTCAGGGCTTCCTGGTTAAAAAAATTCAAGCCCTAGGCTGAACCTAACACTAACCCTAGGCAGATAAATCAGCCCAGGTATAGGGATGGTGCCAAGGAAAAAGCTGTGAAAGCTGCCATGTTGTTGCACTATTGTACTCCCCTTGGGATGCCTTGAACAGCTGCAGTGTGCCTGGAGCTAAGGGCTTCCTAGTTTCAAAAATCCTAGCCCTAGGCCTAAGCCTAACAGTAACCCTGGGAAAGTAAATCAGCCTGATGTTAGGCTTCTTGCCAAGGAAAAAGCCGTGAAAGCAGCCATGTTGTGGCACTTCTGCACTCCCTTTGGGATGCCTTTGGCAGATGAAGTAAGCCTGGAACTCAGGGCTTCCTGGTTAAAGAAATCCAAGCCCTAGGCTGAACCCTAACCCTAACCCTAGGCAGATAAATCAGCCTAGGTATAGGGATGGTGCCAAGGAAAAAGCTGTGAAAGCTGCCATGTTGTTGCACTTTTGTACTCCCCTTGGGATGCCTTGAACAGCTGCAGTGTGCCTGGAGCTAAGGGCTTCCTAGTTTCAAAAATCCTAGCCCTAGGCCTAAGCCTAACAGTAACCCTGGGAAAGTAAATCAGCCTGGTGTTAGGCTTCTTGCCAAGGAAAAAGCCGTGAAAGCAGCCATGTTGTGGCACTTTTGCACTCCCTTTTGGATGCCTTTCACAGCTCCAGTGTGCCTGGAACTCAGGGCTTCCTGCTTTTAAAAATCCTAGCCCTAGGCCGAACCCCAACCCTAAGACGAGAAAGGCAAATCAGCCAGGAATTAGGCATGTCCACAAGGAAAAAGCTGTGGAGGCAGGCATGTTGTGGTACTTTTGCGCTCTTCTTGGCTAGTCCTTCGCAGCTGCTGTGTTCTTGGAACTCAGGGCTTTCTGGTTAATAGAACCCTTACCCTAGGCGTAACTCAAACCTTAACCCTAGGAAGGAAAATCAGCCTATGGTTCGGGATGGTCTCATGGAAATATCAGTGGTGGCAGCCAAGTTGCGTCACTTTTGCGCTCTCCTTGGGATGCCTTTTGCAGCTGCAGTGTGCCTGGAGCCCAGGGCTTCCTGGTTTTAAAAGTCCTAGGCCTAAGCCTAACAGTAACCCTAGGAAGGTAAATCAGCCGGGTATTAGGGTTCTTCCTAAGGGAAAAGCCGTGAAAGCAGCCATGTTGTGGCACTTCTGCACTCCCTTTGGGATGCCTTTGGCAGATGAAGTAAGCCTGGAACTCAGGGCTTCCTGGTTAACGAAATCCAAGCCCTAGGCTGAACCCTAACCCTAACCCTAGGCAGATAAATCAGCCTAGGTATAGGGATGGTGCCAAGGAAAAAGCTGTGAAAGCTGCCATGTTGTTGCACTTTTGTACTCCCCTTGGGATGCCTTGAACAGCTGCAGTGTGCCTGGAGCTAAGGGCCTCCTAGTTTCAAAAATCCTAGCCCTAGGCCTAAGCCTAACAGTAACCCTGGGAAAGTAAATCAGCCTGGTGTTAGGCTTCTTGCCAAGGAAAAAGCTGTGAAAGCAGCCATGTTGTGGCACTTTTGCACTCCCTTTTGGATGCCTTTCACAGCTCCAGTGTGCCTGGAACTCAGGGCTTCCTGCTTTTAAAAATCCTAGCCCTAGGCCGAACCCCAACCCTAAGACGAGAAAGGCAAATCAGCCAGGAATTAGGCATGTCCCCAAGGAAAAAGCTGTGGAGGCAGGCATGTTGTGGTACTTTTGCGCTCTTCTTGGCTAGTCCTTCGCAGCTGCTGTGTTCTTGGAACTCAGGGCTTTCTGGTTAATAGAACCCTTACCCTAGGCGTAACTCAAACCTTAACCCTAGGAAGGAAAATCAACCTATGGTTCGGGATGGTCTCATGGAAATATCAGTGGTGGCAGCCAAGTTGCGTCACTTTTGCGCTCCCCTTGGGATGCCTTTCGCAGCTGCAGTGTGCCTGGAGCCCAGGGCTTCCTGGTTTTAAAAGTCCTAGGCCTAAGCCTAACAGTAACCCTAGGAAGGTAAATCAGCCGGGTATTAGGGTTCTTCCTAAGGGAAAAGCCGTGAAAGCAGCCATGTTGTTGCACTTTTGTAGTCCCCTTGGGATGCCTTGAACAGCTGCAGTGTGCCTGGAGCTAAGGGCTTCCTAGTTTCAAAAATCCTAGCCCTAGGCCTAAGCCTAACAGTAACCCTGGGAAGGTAAATCAGCCTGATGTTAGGCTTCTTGCCAAGGAAAAAGCCGTGAAAGCAGCCATGTTGTGGCACTTCTGCACCCCCTTTGGGATGCCTTTGGCAGATGAAGTAAGCCTGGAACTCAGGGCTTCCTGGTTAAAGAAATCCAAGCCCTAGGCTGAACCCTAACCCTAACCCTAGGCAGATAAATCAGCCTAGGTATAGGGATGGTGCCAAGGAAAAAGCTGTGAAAGCTGCCATGTTGTTGCACTTTTGTACTCCCCTTGGGATGCCTTGAACAGCTGCAGTGTGCCTGGAGCTAAGGGCTTCCTAGTTTCAAAAATCCTAGCCCTAGGCCTAAGCCTAACAGTAACCCTGGGAAAGTAAATCAGCCTGGTGTTAGGCTTCTTGCCAAGGAAAAAGCTGTGAAAGCTGCCATGTTGTTGCACTTTTGTACTCCCCTTGGGATGCCTTGAACAGCTGCAGTGTGCCTGGAGCTAAGGGCCTCCTAGTTTCAAAAATCCTAGCCCTAGGCCTAAGCCTAACCGTAACCCTGGGAAAGTAAATCAGCCTGGTGTTAGGCTTCTTGCCAAGGAAAAAGCCGTGAAAGCAGCCATGTTGTGGCACTTTTGCACTCCCTTTTGGATGCCTTTCACAGCTGCAGTGTGCCTGGAACTCAGGGCTTCCTGCTTTTAAAAATCCTGGCCCTAGGCCGAACCGCAACCCTAAGACGAGAAAGGCAAATCAGCCAGGAATTAGGCATGTCCCCAAGGAAAAAGCTGTGGAGGCAGGCATGTTGTGGTACTTTTGCGCTCTTCTTGGCTAGTCCTTCGCAGCTGCTGTGTTC
Source organism: Ammospiza caudacuta (assembly GCF_027887145.1). Taxonomy (NCBI): domain Eukaryota; kingdom Metazoa; phylum Chordata; class Aves; order Passeriformes; family Passerellidae; genus Ammospiza; species Ammospiza caudacuta. The sequence continues at coordinate 147,145 of NW_026682987.1, forward strand.
TTGGAACTCAGGGCTTTCTGGTTAATAGACCCTTACCCTAGGCGTAACTCAAACCTTAACCCTAGGAAGGAAAATCAACCTATGGTTCGGGATGGTCTCATGGAAATATCAGTGGTGGCAGCAAGGTTGCGTCACTTTTGCGCTCCCCTTGGGATGCCTTTTGCAGCTGCAGTGTGCCTGGAGCCCAGGGCTTCCTGGTTTTAAAAGTCCTAGGCCTAAGCCTAACAGTAACCCTAGGAAGGTAAATCAGCCGGGTATTAGGGTTCTTCCTAAGGGAAAAGCCGTGAAAGCAGCCATGTTGTGGCACTTCTGCACTCCCTTTGGGATGCCTTTGGCAGATGAAGTAAGCCTGGAACTCAGGGCTTCCTGGTTAAAGAAATTCAAGCCCTAGGCTGAACCCTAACCCTAACCCTAGGCAGATAAATCAGCCTAGGTATAGGGATGGTGCCAAGGAAAAAGCTGTGAAAGCTGCCATGTTGTTGCACTTTTGTACTCCCCTTGGGATGCCTTGAACAGCTGCAGTGTGCCTGGAGCTAAGGGCTTCCTAGTTTTAAAAATCCTAGCCCTAGGCCTAGGCCGAATAGTAACCCTGGGAAGGTAAGTCAGCCTGGTGTTAGGCGTCTTGCCAAGGAACAAGCCGTGAAAGCAGCCATGTTGTGGCACTTCTGCACTCCCTTTGGGATGCCTTTGGCAGATGAAGTAAGCCTGGAACTCAGGGCTTCCTGGTTAAAGAAATCCAAGCCCTAGGCTGAACCCTAACCCTAACCCTAGGCAGATAAATCAGCCTAGGTATAGGGATGGTGCCAAGGAAAAAGCTGTGAAAGCTGCCATGTTGTTGCACTTTTGTACTCCCCTTGGGATGCCTTGAACAGCTGCAGTGTGCCTGGAGCTAAGGGCTTCCTAGTTTCAAAAATCCTAGCCCTAGGCCTAAGCCTAACAGTAACCCTGGGAAAGTATGTCAGCCTGATATTAGGCTTCTTGCCAAGGAAAAAGCCGTGAAAGCAGCCATGTTGTGGCACTTTTGCACTCCCTTTTGGATGCCTTTCACAGCTCCAGTGTGCCTGGAACTCAGGGCTTCCTGATTTTAAAAATCCTAGCCCTAGGCCGAACCCCAACCCTAAGACGAGAAAGGCAAATCAGCCAGGAATTAGGCATGTCCCCAAGGAAAAAGCTGTGGAGGCAGGCATGTTGTGGTACTTTTGCGCTCTTCTTGGCTAGTCCTTCGCAGCTGCTGTGTTCTTGGAACTCAGGGCTTTCTGGTTAATAGAACCCTTACCCTAGGCGTAACTCAAACCTTAACCCTAGGAAGGAAAATCAGCCTATGGTTCGGGATGGTCTCATGGAAATATCAGTGGTGGCAGCCAAGTTGCGTCACTTTTGCGCTGCCCTTGGGATGCCTTTCGCAGCTGCAGTGTGCCTGGAGCCCAGGGCTTCCTGGTTTTAAAAGTCCTAGGCCTAAGCCTAACAGTAACCCTAGGAAGGTAAATCAGCCGGGTATTAGGGTTCTTCCTAAGGGAAAAGCCGTGAAAGCAGCCATGTTGTGGCACTTCTGCACTCCCTTTGGGATGCCTTTGGCAGATGAAGTAAGCCTGGAACTCAGGGCTTCCTGGTTAAAAAAAATTCAAGCCCTAGGCTGAACCCTAACCCTAACCCTAGGCAGATAAATCAGCCTAGGTATAGGGATGGTGCCAAGGAAAAAGATGTGAAAGCTGCCATGTTGTTGCACTTTTGTACTCCCCTTGGGATGCCTTGAACAGCTGCAGTGTGCCTGGAGCCCAGGGCTTCCTAGTTTTAAAAATCCTAGCCCTAGGCCTAAGCCTAACAGTAACCCTGGGAAAGTAAATCAGCCTGGTGTTAGGCTTCTTGCCAAGGAAAAAGCCGTGAAAGCAGCCATGTTGTGGCACTTTTGCACTCCCTTTTGGATGCCTTTCACAGCTCCAGTGTGCCTGGAACTCAGGGCTTCCTGCTTTTAAAAATCCTAGCCCTAGGCCGAACCCCAACCCTAAGACGAGAAAGGCAAATCAGCCAGGAATTAGGCATGTCCCCAAGGAAAAAGCTGTGGAGGCAGGCATGTTGTGGTACTTTTGCGCTCTTCTTGGCTAGTCCTTCGCAGCTGCTGTGTTCTTGGAACTCAGGGCTTTCTGGTTAATAGAACCCTTACCCTAGGCGTAACTCAAACCTTAACCCTAGGAAGGAAAATCAACCTATGGTTCGGGATGGTCTCATGGAAATATCAGTGGTGGCAGCCAAGTTGCGTCACTTTTGCGCTCCCCTTGGGATGCCTTTCGCAGCTGCAGTGTGCCTGGAGCCCAGGGCTTCCTGGTTTTAAAAGTCCTAGGCCTAAGCCTAACAGTAACCCTAGGAAGGTAAATCAGCCGGGTATTAGGGTTCTTCCTAAGGGAAAAGCCGTGAAAGCAGCCATGTTGTTGCACTTTTGTAGTCCCCTTGGGATGCCTTGAACAGCTGCAGTGTGCCTGGAGCTAAGGGCTTCCTAGTTTCAAAAATCCTAGCCCTAGGCCTAAGCCTAACAGTAACCCTGGGAAAGTAAATCAGCCTGATGTTAGGCTTCTTGCCAAGGAAAAAGCCGTGAAAGCAGCCATGTTGTGGCACTTTTGCACTCCCTTTGGGATGCCTTTGGCAGATGAAGTAAGCCTGGAACTCAGGGCTTCCTGGTTAAAGAAATCCAAGCCCTAGGCTGAACCCTAACCCTAACCCTAGGCAGATAAATCAGCCTAGGTATAGGGATGGTGCCAAGGAAAAAGCTGTGAAAGCTGCCATGTTGTTGCACTTTTGTACTCCCCTTGGGATGCCTTGAACAGCTGCAGTGTGCCTGGAGCTAAGGGCCTCCTAGTTTCAAAAATCCTAGCCCTAGGCCTAAGCCTAACAGTAACCCTGGGAAAGTAAATCAGCCTGGTGTTAGGCTTCTTGCCAAGGAAAAAGCCGTGATAGCAGCCATGTTGTGGCACTTTTGCACTCCCTTTTGGATGCCTTTCACAGCTGCAGTGTGCCTGGAACTCAGGGCTTCCTGCTTTTAAAAATCCTGGCCCTAGGCCGAACCGCAACCCTAAGACGAGAAAGGCAAATCAGCCAGGAATTAGGCATGTCCCCAAGGAAAAAGCTGTGGAGGCAGGCATGTTGTGGTACTTTTGCGCTCTTCTTGGCTAGTCCTTCGCAGCTGCTGTGTTCTTGGAACTCAGGGCTTTCTGGTTAATAGACCCTTACCCTAGGCGTAACTCAAACCTTAACCCTAGGAAGGAAAATCAACCTATGGTTCGGGATGGTCTCATGGAAATATCAGTGGTGGCAGCCAAGTTGCGTCACTTTTGCGCTCCCCTTGGGATGCCTTTTGCAGCTGCAGTGTGCCTGGAGCCCAGGGCTTCCTGGTTTTAAAAGTCCTAGGCCTAAGCCTAACAGTAACCCTAGGAAGGTAAATCAGCCGGGTATTAGGGTTCTTCCTAAGGGAAAAGCCGTGAAAGCAGCCATGTTGTGGCACTTCTGCACTCCCTTTGGGATGCCTTTGGCAGATGAAGTAAGCCTGGAACTCAGGGCTTCCTGGTTAAAGAAATTCAAGCCCTAGGCTGAACCCTAACCCTAACCCTAGGCAGATAAATCAGCCTAGGTATAGGGATGGTGCCAAGGAAAAAGCTGTGAAAGCTGCCATGTTGTTGCACTTTTGTACTCCCCTTGGGATGCCTTGAACAGCTGCAGTGTGCCTGGAGCTAAGGGCTTCCTAGTTTTAAAAATCCTAGCCCTAGGCCTAAGCCTAATAGTAACCCTGGGAAGGTAAGTCAGCCTGGTGTTAGGCGTCTTGCCAAGGAAAAAGCCGTGAAAGCAGCCATGTTGTGGCACTTTTGCAATCCCTTTTGGATGCCTTTCACAGCTCCAGTGTGCCTGGAACTCAGGGCTTCCTGCTTTTAAAAATCCTAGCCCTAGGCCGAACCCCAACCCTATGACGAGAAAGGCAAATCAGCCAGGAATTAGGCATGTCCCCAAGGAAAAAGCTGTGGAGGCAGGCATGTTGTGGTACTTTTGCGCTCTTCTTGGCTAGTCCTTCGCAGCTGCTGTGTTCTTGGAACTCAGGGCTTTCTGGTTAATAGAACCCTTACCCTAGGCGTAACTCAAACCTTAACCCTAGGAAGGAAAATCAGCCTATGGTTCGGGATGGTCTCATGGAAATATCAGTGGTGGCAGCCAAGTTGCGTCACTTTTGCGCTCCCCTTTGGATGCCTTTCGCAGCTGCAGTGTGCCTGGAGCCCAGGGCTTCCTGGTTTTAAAAGTCCTAGGCCTAAGCCTAACAGTAACCCTAGGAAGGTAAATCAGCCGGGTATTAGGGTTCTTCCTAAGGGAAAAGCCGTGAAAGCAGCCATGTTGTGGCACTTCTGCACTCCCTTTGGGATGCCTTTGGCAGATGAAGTAAGCCTGGAACTCAGGGCTTCCTGGTTAAAAAAATTCAAGCCCTAGGCTGAACCCTAACCCTAACCCTAGGCAGATAAATCAGCCCAGGTATAGGGATGGTGCCAAGGAAAAAGCTGTGAAAGCTGCCATGTTGTTGCACTATTGTACTCCCCTTGGGATGCCTTGAACAGCTGCAGTGTGCCTGGAGCTAAGGGCTTCCTAGTTTCAAAAATCCTAGCCCTAGGCCTAAGCCTAACAGTAACCCTGGGAAAGTAAATCAGCCTGATGTTAGGCTTCTTGCCAAGGAAAAAGCCGTGAAAGCAGCCATGTTGTGGCACTTCTGCACTCCCTTTGGGATGCCTTTGGCAGATGAAGTAAGCCTGGAACTCAGGGCTTCCTGGTTAAAGAAATCCAAGCCCTAGGCTGAACCCTAACCCTAACCCTAGGCAGATAAATCAGCCTAGGTATAGGGATGGTGCCAAGGAAAAAGCTGTGAAAGCTGCCATGTTGTTGCACTTTTGTACTCCCCTTGGGATGCCTTGAACAGCTGCAGTGTGCCTGGAGCTAAGGGCTTCCTAGTTTCAAAAATCCTAGCCCTAGGCCTAAGCCTAACAGTAACCCTGGGAAAGTAAATCAGCCTGGTGTTAGGCTTCTTGCCAAGGAAAAAGCCGTGAAAGCAGCCATGTTGTGGCACTTTTGCACTCCCTTTTGGATGACTTTCACAGCTCCAGTGTGCCTGGAACTCAGGGCTTCCTGCTTTTAAAAATCCTAGCCCTAGGCCGAACCCCAACCCTAAGACGAGAAAGGCAAATCAGCCAGGAATTAGGCATGTCCCCAAGGAAAAAGCTGTGGAGGCAGGCATGTTGTGGTACTTTTGCGCTCTTCTTGGCTAGTCCTTCGCAGCTGCTGTGTTCTTGGAACTCAGGGCTTTCTGGTTAATAGAACCCTTACCCTAGGCGTAACTCAAACCTTAACCCTAGGAAGGAAAATCAGCCTATGGTTCGGGATGGTCTCATGGAAATATCAGTGGTGGCAGCCAAGTTGCGTCACTTTTGCGCTCTCCTTGGGATGCCTTTTGCAGCTGCAGTGTGCCTGGAGCCCAGGGCTTCCTGGTTTTAAAAGTCCTAGGCCTAAGCCTAACAGTAACCCTAGGAAGGTAAATCAGCCGGGTATTAGGGTTCTTCCTAAGGGAAAAGCCGTGAAAGCAGCCATGTTGTGGCACTTCTGCACTCCCTTTGGGATGCCTTTGGCAGATGAAGTAAGCCTGGAACTCAGGGCTTCCTGGTTAAAGAAATCCAAGCCCTAGGCTGAACCCTAACCCTAACCCTAGGCAGATAAATCAGCCTAGGTATAGGGATGGTGCCAAGGAAAAAGCTGTGAAAGCTGCCATGTTGTTGCACTTTTGTACTCCCCTTGGGATGCCTTGAGCAGCTGCAGTGTGCCTGGAGCTAAGGGCTTCCTAGTTTCAAAAATCCTAGCCCTAGGCCTAAGCCTAACAGTAACCCTGGGAAAGTAAAACAGCCTGATGTTAGGTTTCTTGCCAAGGAAAAAGCCGTGAAAGCAGCCATGTTGTGGCACTTTTGCACTCCCTTTTGGATGCCTTTCACAGCTCCAGTGTGCCTGGAACTCAGGGCTTCCTGATTTTAAAAATCCTAGCCCTAGGCCGAACCCCAACCCTAAGACGAGAAAGGCAAATCAGCCAGGAATTAGGCATGTCCCCAAGGAAAAAGCTGTGGAGGCAGGCATGTTGTGGTACTTTTGCGCTCTTCTTGGCTAGTCCTTCGCAGCTGCTGTGTTCTTGGAACTCAGGGCTTTCTGGTTAATAGACCCTTACCCTAGGCGTAACTCAAACCTTAACCCTAGGAAGGAAAATCAGCCTATGGTTCGGGATGGTCTCATGGAAATATCAGTGGTGGCAGCCAAGTTGCGTCACTTTTGCGCTCCCCTTGGGATGCCTTTTGCAGCTGCAGTGTGCCTGGAGCCCAGGGCTTCCTGGTTTTAAAAGTCCTAGGCCTAAGCCTAACAGTAACCCTAGGAAGGTAAATCAGCCGGGTATTAGGGTTCTTCCTAAGGGAAAAGCCGTGAAAGCAGCCATGTTGTGGCACTTCTGCACTCCCTTTGGGATGCCTTTGGCAGATGAAGTAAGCCTGGAACTCAGGGCTTCCTGGTAAAAAAAATTCAAGCCCTAGGCTGAACCCTAACCCTAACCCTAGGCAGATAAATCAGCCTAGGTATAGGGATGGTGCCAAGGAAAAAGCTGTGAAAGCTGCCATGTTGTTGCACTTTTGTACTCCCCTTGGGATGCCTTGAACAGCTGCAGTGTGCCTGGAGCTAAGGGCTTCCTAGTTTCAAAAATCCTAGCCCTAGGCCTAAGCCTAACAGTAACCCTGGGAAAGTAAATCAGCCTGATGTTAGGCTTCTTGCCAAGGAAAAAGCCGTGAAACAGCCATGTTGTGGCACTTTTGCACTCCCTTTTGGATGCCTTTCACAGCTCCAGTGTGCCTGGAACTCAGGGCTTCCTGCTTTTAAAAATCCTAGCCCTAGGCCGAACCCCAACCCTAAGACGAGAAAGGCAAATCAGCCAGGAATTAGGCATGTCCCCAAGGAAAAAGCTGTGGAGGCAGGCATGTTGTGGTACTTTTGCGCTCTTCTTGGCTAGTCCTTCGCAGCTGCTGTGTTCTTGGAACTCAGGGCTTTCTGGTTAATAGAACCCTTACCCTAGGCGTAACTCAAACCTTAACCCTAGGAAGGAAAATCAGCCTATGGTTCGGGATGGTCTCATGGAAATATCAGTGGTGGCAGCCAAGTTGCGTCACTTTTGCGCTCCCCTTGGGATGCCTTTCGCAGCTGCAGTGTGCCTGGAGCCCAGGGCTTCCTGGTTTTAAAAGTCCTAGGCCTAAGCCTAACAGTAACCCTAGGAAGGTAAATCAGCCGGGTATTAGGGTTCTTCCTAAGGGAAAAGCCGTGAAAGCAGCCATGTTGTGGCACTTCTGCACTCCCTTTGGGATGCCTTTGGCAGATGAAGTAAGCCTGGAACTCAGGGCTTCCTGGTTAAAGAAATCCAAGCCCTAGGCTGAACCCTAACCCTAACCCTAGGCAGATAAATCAGCCCAGGTATAGGGATGGTGCCAAGGAAAAAGCTGTGAAAGCTGCCATGTTGTTGCACTTTTGTACTCCCCTTGGGATGCCTTGAACAGCTGCAGTGTGCCTGGAGCTAAGGGCTTCCTAGTTTCAAAAATCCTAGCCCTAGGCCTAAGCCTAACAGTAACCCTGGGAAAGTAAATCAGCCTGATGTTAGGCTTCTTGCCAAGGAAAAAGCCGTGAAAGCAGCCATGTTGTGGCACTTCTGCACTCCCTTTGGGATGCCTTTGGCAGATGAAGTAAGCCTGGAACTCAGGGCTTCCTGGTTAAAGAAATCCAAGCCCTAGGCTGAACCCTAACCCTAACCCTAGGCAGATAAATCAGCCTAGGTATAGGGATGGTGCCAAGGAAAAAGCTGTGAAAGCTGCCATGTTGTTGCACTTTTGTACTCCCCTTGGGATGCCTTGAACAGCTGCAGTGTGCCTGGAGCTAAGGGCTTCCTAGTTTCAAAAATCCTAGCCCTAGGCCTAAGCCTAACAGTAACCCTGGGAAAGTAAATCAGCCTGGTGTTAGGCTTCTTGCCAAGGAAAAAGCCGTGAAAGCAGCCATGTTGTGGCACTTTTGCACTCCCTTTTGGATGACTTTCACAGCTCCAGTGTGCCTGGAACTCAGGGCTTCCTGCTTTTAAAAATCCTAGCCCTAGGCCGAACCCCAACCCTAAGACGAGAAAGGCAAATCAGCCAGGAATTAGGCATGTCCCCAAGGAAAAAGCTGTGGAGGCAGGCATGTTGTGGTACTTTTGCGCTCTTCTTGGCTAGTCCTTCGCAGCTGCTGTGTTCTTGGAACTCAGGGCTTTCTGGTTAATAGAACCCTTACCCTAGGCGTAACTCAAACCTTAACCCTAGGAAGGAAAATCAGCCTATGGTTCGGGATGGTCTCATGGAAATATCAGTGGTGGCAGCCAAGTTGCGTCACTTTTGCGCTCTCCTTGGGATGCCTTTTGCAGCTGCAGTGTGCCTGGAGCCCAGGGCTTCCTGGTTTTAAAAGTCCTAGGCCTAAGCCTAACAGTAACCCTAGGAAGGTAAATCAGCCGGGTATTAGGGTTCTTCCTAAGGGAAAAGCCGTGAAAGCAGCCATGTTGTGGCACTTCTGCACTCCCTTTGGGATGCCTTTGGCAGATGAAGTAAGCCTGGAACTCAGGGCTTCCTGGTTAAAGAAATCCAAGCCCTAGGCTGAACCCTAACCCTAACCCTAGGCAGATAAATCAGCCTAGGTATAGGGATGGTGCCAAGGAAAAAGCTGTGAAAGCTGCCATGTTGTTGCACTTTTGTACTCCCCTTGGGATGCCTTGAGCAGCTGCAGTGTGCCTGGAGCTAAGGGCTTCCTAGTTTCAAAAATCCTAGCCCTAGGCCTAAGCCTAACAGTAACCCTGGGAAAGTAAAACAGCCTGATGTTAGGTTTCTTGCCAAGGAAAAAGCCGTGAAAGCAGCCATGTTGTGGCACTTTTGCACTCCCTTTTGGATGCCTTTCACAGCTCCAGTGTGCCTGGAACTCAGGGCTTCCTGATTTTAAAAATCCTAGCCCTAGGCCGAACCCCAACCCTAAGACGAGAAAGGCAAATCAGCCAGGAATTAGGCATGTCCCCAAGGAAAAAGCTGTGGAGGCAGGCATGTTGTGGTACTTTTGCGCTCTTCTTGGCTAGTCCTTCGCAGCTGCTGTGTTCTTGGAACTCAGGGCTTTCTGGTTAATAGACCCTTACCCTAGGCGTAACTCAAACCTTAACCCTAGGAAGGAAAATCAGCCTATGGTTCGGGATGGTCTCATGGAAATATCAGTGGTGGCAGCCAAGTTGCGTCACTTTTGCGCTCCCCTTGGGATGCCTTTTGCAGCTGCAGTGTGCCTGGAGCCCAGGGCTTCCTGGTTTTAAAAGTCCTAGGCCTAAGCCTAACAGTAACCCTAGGAAGGTAAATCAGCCGGGTATTAGGGTTCTTCCTAAGGGAAAAGCCGTGAAAGCAGCCATGTTGTGGCACTTCTGCACTCCCTTTGGGATGCCTTTGGCAGATGAAGTAAGCCTGGAACTCAGGGCTTCCTGGTAAAAAAAATTCAAGCCCTAGGCTGAACCCTAACCCTAACCCTAGGCAGATAAATCAGCCTAGGTATAGGGATGGTGCCAAGGAAAAAGCTGTGAAAGCTGCCATGTTGTTGCACTTTTGTACTCCCCTTGGGATGCCTTGAACAGCTGCAGTGTGCCTGGAGCTAAGGGCTTCCTAGTTTCAAAAATCCTAGCCCTAGGCCTAAGCCTAACAGTAACCCTGGGAAAGTAAATCAGCCTGATGTTAGGCTTCTTGCCAAGGAAAAAGCCGTGAAACAGCCATGTTGTGGCACTTTTGCACTCCCTTTTGGATGCCTTTCACAGCTCCAGTGTGCCTGGAACTCAGGGCTTCCTGCTTTTAAAAATCCTAGCCCTAGGCCGAACCCCAACCCTAAGACGAGAAAGGCAAATCAGCCAGGAATTAGGCATGTCCCCAAGGAAAAAGCTGTGGAGGCAGGCATGTTGTGGTACTTTTGCGCTCTTCTTGGCTAGTCCTTCGCAGCTGCTGTGTTCTTGGAACTCAGGGCTTTCTGGTTAATAGAACCCTTACCCTAGGCGTAACTCAAACCTTAACCCTAGGAAGGAAAATCAGCCTATGGTTCGGGATGGTCTCATGGAAATATCAGTGGTGGCAGCCAAGTTGCGTCACTTTTGCGCTCCCCTTGGGATGCCTTTCGCAGCTGCAGTGTGCCTGGAGCCCAGGGCTTCCTGGTTTTAAAAGTCCTAGGCCTAAGCCTAACAGTAACCCTAGGAAGGTAAATCAGCCGGGTATTAGGGTTCTTCCTAAGGGAAAAGCCGTGAAAGCAGCCATGTTGTGGCACTTCTGCACTCCCTTTGGGATGCCTTTGGCAGATGAAGTAAGCCTGGAACTCAGGGCTTCCTGGTTAAAGAAATCCAAGCCCTAGGCTGAACCCTAACCCTAACCCTAGGCAGATAAATCAGCCTAGGTATAGGGATGGTGCCAAGGAAAAAGCTGTGAAAGCTGCCATGTTGTTGCACTTTTGTACTCCCCTTGGGATGCCTTGAACAGCTGCAGTGTGCCTGGAGCTAAGGGCTTCCTAGTTTCAAAAATCCTAGCCCTAGGCCTAAGCCTAACAGTAACCCTGGGAAAGTAAATCAGCCTGATGTTAGGCTTCTTGCCAAGGAAAAAGCCATGAAACAGCCATGTTGTGGCACTTTTGCACTCCCTTTTGGATGCCTTTCACAGCTCCAGTGTGCCTGGAACTCAGGGCTTCCTGATTTTAAAAATCCTAGCCCTAGGCCGAACCCCAACCCTAAGACGAGAAAGGCAAATCAGCCAGGAATTAGGCATGTCCCCAAGGAAAAAGCTGTGGAGGCAGGCATGTTGTGGTACTTTTGCGCTCTTCTTGGCTAGTCCTTCGCAGCTGCTGTGTTCTTGGAACTCAGGGCTTTCTGGTTAATAGACCCTTACCCTAGGCGTAACTCAAACCTTAACCCTAGGAAGGAAAATCAGCCTATGGTTCGGGATGGTCTCATGGAAATATCAGTGGTGGCAGCCAAGTTGCGTCACTTTTGCGCTCCCCTTGGGATGCCTTTTGCAGCTGCAGTGTGCCTGGAGCCCAGGGCTTCCTGGTTTTAAAAGTCCTAGGCCTAAGCCTAACAGTAACCCTAGGAAGGTAAATCAGCCGGGTATTAGGGTTCTTCCTAAGGGAAAAGCCGTGAAAGCAGCCATGTTGTGGCACTTCTGCACTCCCTTTGGGATGCCTTTGGCAGATGAAGTAAGCCTGGAACTCAGGGCTTCCTGGTTAAAGAAATCCAAGCCCTAGGCTGAACCCTAACCCTAACCCTAGGCAGATAAATCAGCCTAGGTATAGGGATGGTGCCAAGGAAAAGCTGTGAAAGCTGCCATGTTGTTGCACTTTTGCACTCCCCTTGGGATGCCTTGAACAGCTGCAGTGTGCCTGGAGCTAAGGGCTTCCTAGTTTCAAAAATCCTAGCCCTAGGCCTAAGCCTAACAGTAACCCTGGGAAAGTAAATCAGCCTGGTGTTAGGCTTCTTGCCAAGGAAAAAGCCGTGAAAGCAGCATTGTTGTGGCACTTCTGCACTCCCTTTGGGATGCCTTTGGCAGATGAAGTAAGCCTGGAACTCAGGGCTTCCTGGTTAAAGAAATCCAAGCCCTAGGCTGAACCCTAACCCTAACCCTAGGCAGATAAATCAGCCTAGGTATAGGGATGGTGCCAAGGAAAAAGCTGTGAAAGCTGCCATGTTGTTGCACTTTTGTACTCCCCTTGGGATGCCTTGAACAGCTGCAGTGTGCCGGGAGCCCAGGGCTTCCTAGTTTCAAAAATCCTAGCCCTAGGCCTAAGCCTAACAGTAACCCTGGGAAAGTATGTCAGCCTGGTGTTAGGCTTCTTGCCAAGGAAAAAGCCATGAAAGCAGCCATGTTGTGGCACTTTTGCACTCCCTTTTGGATGCCTTTCACAGCTCCAGTGTGCCTGGAACTCAGGGCTTCCTGCTTTTAAAAATCCTAGCCCTAGGCCAAACCCCAACCCTATGACGAGAAAGGCAAATCAGCCAGGAATTAGGCATGTCCCCAAGGAAAAAGCTGTGGAGGCAGGCATGTTGTGGTACTTTTGCGCTCTTCTTGGCTAGTCCTTCGCAGCTGCTGTGTTCTTGGAACTCAGGGCTTTCTGGTTAATAGACCCTTACCCTAGGCGTAACTCAAACCTTAACCCTAGGAAGGAAAATCAGCCTATGGTTCGGGATGGTCTCATGGAAATATCAGTGGTGGCAGCCAAGTTGCGTCACTTTTGCGCTCCCCTTGGGATGCCTTTTGCAGCTGCAGTGTGCCTGGAGCCCAGGGCTTCCTGGTTTTAAAAGTCCTAGGCCTAAGCCTAACAGTAACCCTAGGAAGGTAAATCAGCCGGGTATTAGGGTTCTTCCTAAGGGAAAAGCCGTGAAAGCAGCCATGTTGTGGCACTTCTGCACTCCCTTTGGGATGCCTTTGGCAGATGAAGTAAGCCTGGAACTCAGGGCTTCCTGGTAAAAAAAATTCAAGCCCTAGGCTGAACCCTAACCCTAACCCTAGGCAGATAAATCAGCCTAGGTATAGGGATGGTGCCAAGGAAAAAGCTGTGAAAGCTGCCATGTTGTTGCACTTTTGTACTCCCCTTGGGATGCCTTGAACAGCTGCAGTGTGCCTGGAGCTAAGGGCTTCCTAGTTTCAAAAATCCTAGCCCTAGGCCTAAGCCTAACAGTAACCCTGGGAAAGTAAATCAGCCTGATGTTAGGCTTCTTGCCAAGGAAAAAGCCGTGAAACAGCCATGTTGTGGCACTTTTGCACTCCCTTTTGGATGCCTTTCACAGCTCCAGTGTGCCTGGAACTCAGGGCTTCCTGCTTTTAAAAATCCTAGCCCTAGGCCGAACCCCAACCCTAAGACGAGAAAGGCAAATCAGCCAGGAATTAGGCATGTCCCCAAGGAAAAAGCTGTGGAGGCAGGCATGTTGTGGTACTTTTGCGCTCTTCTTGGCTAGTCCTTCGCAGCTGCTGTGTTCTTGGAACTCAGGGCTTTCTGGTTAATAGAACCCTTACCCTAGGCGTAACTCAAACCTTAACCCTAGGAAGGAAAATCAGCCTATGGTTCGGGATGGTCTCATGGAAATATCAGTGGTGGCAGCCAAGTTGCGTCACTTTTGCGCTCCCCTTGGGATGCCTTTCGCAGCTGCAGTGTGCCTGGAGCCCAGGGCTTCCTGGTTTTAAAAGTCCTAGGCCTAAGCCTAACAGTAACCCTAGGAAGGTAAATCAGCCGGGTATTAGGGTTCTTCCTAAGGGAAAAGCCGTGAAAGCAGCCATGTTGTGGCACTTCTGCACTCCCTTTGGGATGCCTTTGGCAGATGAAGTAAGCCTGGAACTCAGGGCTTCCTGGTTAAAGAAATCCAAGCCCTAGGCTGAACCCTAACCCTAACCCTAGGCAGATAAATCAGCCTAGGTATAGGGATGGTGCCAAGGAAAAAGCTGTGAAAGCTGCCATGTTGTTGCACTTTTGTACTCCCCTTGGGATGCCTTGAACAGCTGCAGTGTGCCTGGAGCTAAGGGCTTCCTAGTTTCAAAAATCCTAGCCCTAGGCCTAAGCCTAACAGTAACCCTGGGAAAGTAAATCAGCCTGGTGTTAGGCTTCTTGCCAAGGAAAAAGCCGTGAAAGCAGCCATGTTGTGGCACTTTTGCACTCCCTTTTGGATGACTTTCACAGCTCCAGTGTGCCTGGAACTCAGGGCTTCCTGCTTTTAAAAATCCTAGCCCTAGGCCGAACCCCAACCCTAAGACGAGAAAGGCAAATCAGCCAGGAATTAGGCATGTCCACAAGGAAAAAGCTGTGGAGGCAGGCATGTTGTGGTACTTTTGCGCTCTTCTTGGCTAGTCCTTCGCAGCTGCTGTGTTCTTGGAACTCAGGGCTTTCTGGTTAATAGAACCCTTACCCTAGGCGTAACTCAAACCTTAACCCTAGGAAGGAAAATCAGCCTATGGTTCGGGATGGTCTCATGGAAATATCAGTGGTGGCAGCCAAGTTGCGTCACTTTTGCGCTCTCCTTGGGATGCCTTTTGCAGCTGCAGTGTGCCTGGAGCCCAGGGCTTCCTGGTTTTAAAAGTCCTAGGCCTAAGCCTAACAGTAACCCTAGGAAGGTAAATCAGCCGGGTATTAGGGTTCTTCCTAAGGGAAAAGCCGTGAAAGCAGCCATGTTGTGGCACTTCTGCACTCCCTTTGGGATGCCTTTGGCAGATGAAGTAAGCCTGGAACTCAGGGCTTCCTGGTTAAAGAAATCCAAGCCCTAGGCTGAACCCTAACCCTAACCCTAGGCAGATAAATCAGCCTAGGTATAGGGATGGTGCCAAGGAAAAAGCTGTGAAAGCTGCCATGTTGTTGCACTTTTGTACTCCCCTTGGGATGCCTTGAACAGCTGCAGTGTGCCTGGAGCTAAGGGCTTCCTAGTTTCAAAAATCCTAGCCCTAGGCCTAAGCCTAACAGTAACCCTGGGAAAGTAAATCAGCCTGATGTTAGGTTTCTTGCCAAGGAAAAAGCCGTGAAAGCAGCCATGTTGTGGCACTTTTGCACTCCCTTTTGGATGCCTTTCACAGCTGCAGTGTGCCTGGAACTCAGGGCTTCCTGCTTTTAAAAATCCTAGCCCTAGGCCGAACCCCAACCCTAAGACGAGAAAGGCAAATCAGCCAGGAATTAGGCATGTCCCCAAGGAAAAAGCTGTGGAGGCAGGCATGTTGTGGTACTTTTGCGCTCTTCTTGGCTAGTCCTTCGCAGCTGCTGTGTTCTTGGAACTCAGGGCTTTCTGGTTAATAGACCCTTACCCTAGGCGTAACTCAAACCTTAACCCTAGGAAGGAAAATCAGCCTATGGTTCGGGATGGTCTCATGGAAATATCAGTGGTGGCAGCCAAGTTGCGTCACTTTTGCGCTCCCCTTGGGATGCCTTTTGCAGCTGCAGTGTGCCTGGAGCCCAGGGCTTCCTGGTTTTAAAAGTCCTAGGCCTAAGCCTAACAGTAACCCTAGGAAGGTAAATCAGCCGGGTATTAGGGTTCTTCCTAAGGGAAAAGCCGTGAAAGCAGCCATGTTGTGGCACTTCTGCACTCCCTTTGGGATGCCTTTGGCAGATGAAGTAAGCCTGGAACTCAGGGCTTCCTGGTTAAAGAAATTCAAGCCCTAGGCTGAACCCTAACCCTAACCCTAGGCAGATAAATCAGCCTAGGTATAGGGATGGTTCCAAGGAAAAAGCTGTGAAAGCTGCCATGTTGTTGCACTTTTGTACTCCCCTTGGGATGCCTTGAACAGCTGCAGTGTGCCTGGAGCTAAGGGCTTCCTAGTTTCAAAAATCCTAGCCCTAGGCCTAAGCCTAACAGTAACCCTGGGAAAGTAAATCAGCCTGATGTTAGGCTTCTTGCCAAGGAAAAAGCCGTGAAACAGCCATGTTGTGGCACTTATGCACTCCCTTTTGGATGCCTTTCACAGCTCCAGTGTGCCTGGAACTCAGGGCTTCCTGCTTTTAAAAATCCTAGCCCTAGGCCGAACCCCAACCCTAAGACGAGAAAGGCAAATCAGCCAGGAATTAGGCATGTCCCCAAGGAAAAAGCTGTGGAGGCAGGCATGTTGTGGTACTTTTGCGCTCTTCTTGGCTAGTCCTTCGCAGCTGCTGTGTTCTTGGAACTCAGGGCTTTCTGGTTAATAGAACCCTTACCCTAGGCGTAACTCAAACCTTAACCCTAGGAAGGAAAATCAGCCTATGGTTCGGGATGGTCTCATGGAAATATCAGTGGTGGCAGCCAAGTTGCGTCACTTTTGCGCTCCCCTTGGGATGCCTTTCGCAGCTGCAGTGTGCCTGGAGCCCAGGGCTTCCTGGTTTTAAAAGTCCTAGGCCTAAGCCTAACAGTAACCCTAGGAAGGTAAATCAGCCGGGTATTAGGGTTCTTCCTAAGGGAAAAGCCGTGAAAGCAGCCATGTTGTGGCACTTCTGCACTCCCTTTGGGATGCCTTTGGCAGATGAAGTAAGCCTGGAACTCAGGGCTTCCTGGTTAAAGAAATCCAAGCCCTAGGCTGAACCCTAACCCTAACCCTAGGCAGATAAATCAGCCTAGGTATAGGGATGGTGCCAAGGAAAAAGCTGTGAAAGCTGCCATGTTGTTGCACTTTTGTACTCCCCTTGGGATGCCTTGAACAGCTGCAGTGTGCCTGGAGCTAAGGGCTTCCTAGTTTCAAAAATCCTAGCCCTAGGCCTAAGCCTAACAGTAACCCTGGGAAAGTAAATCAGCCTGATGTTAGGCTTCTTGCCAAGGAAAAAGCCATGAAACAGCCATGTTGTGGCACTTTTGCACTCCCTTTTGGATGCCTTTCACAGCTCCAGTGTGCCTGGAACTCAGGGCTTCCTGATTTTAAAAATCCTAGCCCTAGGCCGAACCCCAACCCTAAGACGAGAAAGGCAAATCAGCCAGGAATTAGGCATGTCCCCAAGGAAAAAGCTGTGGAGGCAGGCATGTTGTGGTACTTTTGCGCTCTTCTTGGCTAGTCCTTCGCAGCTGCTGTGTTCTTGGAACTCAGGGCTTTCTGGTTAATAGACCCTTACCCTAGGCGTAACTCAAACCTTAACCCTAGGAAGGAAAATCAGCCTATGGTTCGGGATGGTCTCATGGAAATATCAGTGGTGGCAGCCAAGTTGCGTCACTTTTGCGCTCCCCTTGGGATGCCTTTTGCAGCTGCAGTGTGCCTGGAGCCCAGGGCTTCCTGGTTTTAAAAGTCCTAGGCCTAAGCCTAACAGTAACCCTAGGAAGGTAAATCAGCCGGGTATTAGGGTTCTTCCTAAGGGAAAAGCCGTGAAAGCAGCCATGTTGTGGCACTTCTGCACTCCCTTTGGGATGCCTTTGGCAGATGAAGTAAGCCTGGAACTCAGGGCTTCCTGGTTAAAGAAATCCAACCCTAGGCTGAACCCTAACCCTAACCCTAGGCAGATAAATCAGCCTAGGTATAGGGATGGTGCCAAGGAAAAGCTGTGAAAGCTGCCATGTTGTTGCACTTTTGCACTCCCCTTGGGATGCCTTGAACAGCTGCAGTGTGCCTGGAGCTAAGGGCTTCCTAGTTTCAAAAATCCTAGCCCTAGGCCTAAGCCTAACAGTAACCCTGGGAAAGTAAATCAGCCTGGTGTTAGGCTTCTTGCCAAGGAAAAAGCCGTGAAAGCAGCCATGTTGTGGCACTTCTGCACTCCCTTTGGGATGCCTTTGGCAGATGAAGTAAGCCTGGAACTCAGGGCTTCCTGGTTAAAGAAATCCAAGCCCTAGGCTGAACCCTAACCCTAACCCTAGGCAGATAAATCAACCTAGGTATAGGGATGGTGCCAAGGAAAAAGCTGTGAAAGCTGCCATGTTGTTGCACTTTTGTACTCCCCTTGGGATGCCTTGAACAGCTGCAGTGTGCCTGGAGCCCAGGGCTTCCTAGTTTCAAAAATCCTAGCCCTAGGCCTAAGCCTAACAGTAACCCTGGGAAAGTATGTCAGCCTGGTGTTAGGCTTCTTGCCAAGGAAAAAGCCGTGAAAGCAGCCATGTTGTGGCACTTTTGCACTCCCTTTTGGATGCCTTTCACAGCTCCAGTGTGCCTGGAACTCAGGGCTTCCTGCTTTTAAAAATCCTAGCCCTAGGCCGAACCCCAACCCTATGACGAGAAAGGCAAATCAGCCAGGAATTAGGCATGTCCCCAAGGAAAAAGCTGTGGAGGCAGGCATGTTGTGGTACTTTTGCGCTCTTCTTGGCTAGTCCTTCGCAGCTGCTGTGTTCTTGGAACTCAGGGCTTTCTGGTTAATAGACCCTTACCCTAGGCGTAACTCAAACCTTAACCCTAGGAAGGAAAATCAGCCTATGGTTCGGGATGGTCTCATGGAAATATCAGTGGTGGCAGCCAAGTTGCGTCACTTTTGCGCTCCCCTTGGGATGCCTTTTGCAGCTGCAGTGTGCCTGGAGCCCAGGGCTTCCTGGTTTTAAAAGTCCTAGGCCTAAGCCTAACAGTAACCCTAGGAAGGTAAATCAGCCGGGTATTAGGGTTCTTCCTAAGGGAAAAGCCGTGAAAGCAGCCATGCTGTGGCACTTCTGCACTCCCTTTGGGATGCCTTTGGCAGATGAAGTAAGCCTGGAACTCAGGGCTTCCTGGTAAAAAAAATTCAAGCCCTAGGCTGAACCCTAACCCTAACCCTAGGCAGATAAATCAGCCTAGGTATAGGGATGGTGCCAAGGAAAAAGCTGTGAAAGCTGCCATGTTGTTGCACTTTTGTACTCCCCTTGGGATGCCTTGAACAGCTGCAGTGTGCCTGGAGCTAAGGGCTTCCTAGTTTCAAAAATCCTAGCCCTAGGCCTAAGCCTAACAGTAACCCTGGGAAAGTAAATCAGCCTGATGTTAGGCTTCTTGCCAAGGAAAAAGCCGTGAAACAGCCATGTTGTGGCACTTTTGCACTCCCTTTTGGATGCCTTTCACAGCTCCAGTGTGCCTGGAACTCAGGGCTTCCTGATTTTAAAAATCCTAGCCCTAGGCCGAACCCCAACCCTAAGACGAGAAAGGCAAATCAGCCAGGAATTAGGCATGTCCCCAAGGAAAAAGCTGTGGAGGCAGGCATGTTGTGGTACTTTTGCGCTCTTCTTGGCTAGTCCTTCGCAGCTGCTGTGTTCTTGGAACTCAGGGCTTTCTGGTTAATAGAACCCTTACCCTAGGCGTAACTCAAACCTTAACCCTAGGAAGGAAAATCAGCCTATGGTTCGGGATGGTCTCATGGAAATATCAGTGGTGGCAGCCAAGTTGCGTCACTTTTGCGCTCCCCTTGGGATGCCTTTTGCAGCTGCAGTGTGCCTGGAGCCCAGGGCTTCCTGGTTTTAAAAGTCCTAGGCCTAAGCCTAACAGTAACCCTAGGAAGGTAAATCAGCCGGGTATTAGGGTTCTTCCTAAGGGAAAAGCCGTGAAAGCAGCCATGTTGTGGCACTTCTGCACTCCCTTTGGGATGCCTTTGGCAGATGAAGTAAGCCTGGAACTCAGGGCTTCCTGGTTAAAGAAATTCAAGCCCTAGGCTGAACCCTAACCCTAACCCTAGGCAGATAAATCAGCCTAGGTATAGGGATGGTTCCAAGGAAAAAGCTGTGAAAGCTGCCATGTTGTTGCACTTTTGTACTCCCCTTGGGATGCCTTGAACAGCTGCAGTGTGCCTGGAGCTAAGGGCTTCCTAGTTTCAAAAATCCTAGCCCTAGGCCTAAGCCTAACAGTAACCCTGGGAAAGTAAATCAGCCTGATGTTAGGCTTCTTGCCAAGGAAAAAGCCATGAAACAGCCATGTTGTGGCACTTTTGCACTCCCTTTTGGATGCCTTTCACAGCTCCAGTGTGCCTGGAACTCAGGGCTTCCTGATTTTAAAAATCCTAGCCCTAGGCCGAACCCCAACCCTAAGACGAGAAAGGCAAATCAGCCAGGAATTAGGCATGTCCCCAAGGAAAAAGCTGTGGAGGCAGGCATGTTGTGCTACTTTTGCGCTCTTCTTGGCTAGTCCTTCGCAGCTGCTGTGTTCTTGGAACTCAGGGCTTTCTGGTTAATAGACCCTTACCCTAGGCGTAACTCAAACCTTAACCCTAGGAAGGAAAATCAGCCTATGGTTCGGGATGGTCTCATGGAAATATCAGTGGTGGCAGCCAAGTTGCGTCACTTTTGCGCTCCCCTTGGGATGCCTTTTGCAGCTGCAGTGTGCCTGGAGCCCAGGGCTTCCTGGTTTTAAAAGTCCTAGGCCTAAGCCTAACAGTAACCCTAGGAAGGTAAATCAGCCGGGTATTAGGGTTCTTTCTAAGGGAAAAGCCGTGAAAGCAGCCATGTTGTGGCACTTCTGCACTCCCTTTGGGATGCCTTTGGCAGATGAAGTAAGCCTGGAACTCAGGGCTTCCTGGTTAAAAAAATTCAAGCCCTAGGCTGAACCCTAACCCTAACCCTAGGCAGATAAATCAGCCCAGGTATAGGGATGGTGCCAAGGAAAAAGCTGTGAAAGCTGCCATGTTGTTGCACTATTGTACTCCCCTTGGGATGCCTTGAACAGCTGCAGTGTGCCTGGAGCTAAGGGCTTCCTAGTTTCAAAAATCCTAGCCCTAGGCCTAAGCCTAACAGTAACCCTGGGAAAGTAAATCAGCCTGATGTTAGGCTTCTTGCCAAGGAAAAAGCCGTGAAAGCAGCCATGTTGTGGCACTTTTGCAATCCCTTTTGGATGCCTTTCACAGCTCCAGTGTGCCTGGAACTCAGGGCTTCCTGCTTTTAAAAATCCTAGCCCTAGGCCGAACCCCAACCCTATGACGAGAAAGGCAAATCAGCCAGGAATTAGGCATGTCCCCAAGGAAAAAGCTGTGGAGGCAGGCATGTTGTGGTACTTTTGCGCTCTTCTTGGCTAGTCCTTCGCAGCTGCTGTGTTCTTGGAACTCAGGGCTTTCTGGTTAATAGAACCCTTACCCTAGGCGTAACTCAAACCTTAACCCTAGGAAGGAAAATCAGCCTATGGTTCGGGATGGTCTCATGGAAATATCAGTGGTGGCAGCCAAGTTGCGTCACTTTTGCGCTCCCCTTTGGATGCCTTTCGCAGCTGCAGTGTGCCTGGAGCCCAGGGCTTCCTGGTTTTAAAAGTCCTAGGCCTAAGCCTAACAGTAACCCTAGGAAGGTAAATCAGCCGGGTATTAGGGTTCTTCCTAAGGGAAAAGCCGTGAAAGCAGCCATGTTGTGGCACTTCTGCACTCCCTTTGGGATGCCTTTGGCAGATGAAGTAAGCCTGGAACTCAGGGCTTCCTGGTTAAAAAAATTCAAGCCCTAGGCTGAACCCTAACCCTAACCCTAGGCAGATAAATCAGCCCAGGTATAGGGATGGTGCCAAGGAAAAAGCTGTGAAAGCTGCCATGTTGTTGCACTATTGTACTCCCCTTGGGATGCCTTGAACAGCTGCAGTGTGCCTGGAGCTAAGGGCTTCCTAGTTTCAAAAATCCTAGCCCTAGGCCTAAGCCTAACAGTAACCCTGGGAAAGTAAATCAGCCTGATGTTAGGCTTCTTGCCAAGGAAAAAGCCGTGAAAGCAGCCATGTTGTGGCACTTCTGCACTCCCTTTGGGATGCCTTTGGCAGATGAAGTAAGCCTGGAACTCAGGGCTTCCTGGTTAAAGAAATCCAAGCCCTAGGCTGAACCCTAACCCTAACCCTAGGCAGATAAATCAGCCTAGGTATAGGGATGGTGCCAAGGAAAAAGCTGTGAAAGCTGCCATGTTGTTGCACTTTTGTACTCCCCTTGGGATGCCTTGAACAGCTGCAGTGTGCCTGGAGCTAAGGGCTTCCTAGTTTCAAAAATCCTAGCCCTAGGCCTAAGCCTAACAGTAACCCTGGGAAAGTAAATCAGCCTGGTGTTAGGCTTCTTGCCAAGGAAAAAGCCGTGAAAGCAGCCATGTTGTGGCACTTTTGCACTCCCTTTTGGATGACTTTCACAGCTCCAGTGTGCCTGGAACTCAGGGCTTCCTGCTTTTAAAAATCCTAGCCCTAGGCCGAACCCCAACCCTAAGACGAGAAAGGCAAATCAGCCAGGAATTAGGCATGTCCCCAAGGAAAAAGCTGTGGAGGCAGGCATGTTGTGGTACTTTTGCGCTCTTCTTGGCTAGTCCTTCGCAGCTGCTGTGTTCTTGGAACTCAGGGCTTTCTGGTTAATAGAACCCTTACCCTAGGCGTAACTCAAACCTTAACCCTAGGAAGGAAAATCAGCCTATGGTTCGGGATGGTCTCATGGAAATATCAGTGGTGGCAGCCAAGTTGCGTCACTTTTGCGCTCTCCTTGGGATGCCTTTTGCAGCTGCAGTGTGCCTGGAGCCCAGGGCTTCCTGGTTTTAAAAGTCCTAGGCCTAAGCCTAACAGTAACCCTAGGAAGGTAAATCAGCCGGGTATTAGGGTTCTTCCTAAGGGAAAAGCCGTGAAAGCAGCCATGTTGTGGCACTTCTGCACTCCCTTTGGGATGCCTTTGGCAGATGAAGTAAGCCTGGAACTCAGGGCTTCCTGGTTAAAGAAATCCAAGCCCTAGGCTGAACCCTAACCCTAACCCTAGGCAGATAAATCAGCCTAGGTATAGGGATGGTGCCAAGGAAAAAGCTGTGAAAGCTGCCATGTTGTTGCACTTTTGTACTCCCCTTGGGATGCCTTGAGCAGCTGCAGTGTGCCTGGAGCTAAGGGCTTCCTAGTTTCAAAAATCCTAGCCCTAGGCCTAAGCCTAACAGTAACCCTGGGAAAGTAAAACAGCCTGATGTTAGGTTTCTTGCCAAGGAAAAAGCCGTGAAAGCAGCCATGTTGTGGCACTTTTGCACTCCCTTTTGGATGCCTTTCACAGCTCCAGTGTGCCTGGAACTCAGGGCTTCCTGATTTTAAAAATCCTAGCCCTAGGCCGAACCCCAACCCTAAGACGAGAAAGGCAAATCAGCCAGGAATTAGGCATGTCCCCAAGGAAAAAGCTGTGGAGGCAGGCATGTTGTGGTACTTTTGCGCTCTTCTTGGCTAGTCCTTCGCAGCTGCTGTGTTCTTGGAACTCAGGGCTTTCTGGTTAATAGACCCTTACCCTAGGCGTAACTCAAACCTTAACCCTAGGAAGGAAAATCAGCCTATGGTTCGGGATGGTCTCATGGAAATATCAGTGGTGGCAGCCAAGTTGCGTCACTTTTGCGCTCCCCTTGGGATGCCTTTTGCAGCTGCAGTGTGCCTGGAGCCCAGGGCTTCCTGGTTTTAAAAGTCCTAGGCCTAAGCCTAACAGTAACCCTAGGAAGGTAAATCAGCCGGGTATTAGGGTTCTTCCTAAGGGAAAAGCCGTGAAAGCAGCCATGTTGTGGCACTTCTGCACTCCCTTTGGGATGCCTTTGGCAGATGAAGTAAGCCTGGAACTCAGGGCTTCCTGGTAAAAAAAATTCAAGCCCTAGGCTGAACCCTAACCCTAACCCTAGGCAGATAAATCAGCCTAGGTATAGGGATGGTGCCAAGGAAAAAGCTGTGAAAGCTGCCATGTTGTTGCACTTTTGTACTCCCCTTGGGATGCCTTGAACAGCTGCAGTGTGCCTGGAGCTAAGGGCTTCCTAGTTTCAAAAATCCTAGCCCTAGGCCTAAGCCTAACAGTAACCCTGGGAAAGTAAATCAGCCTGATGTTAGGCTTCTTGCCAAGGAAAAAGCCGTGAAACAGCCATGTTGTGGCACTTTTGCACTCCCTTTTGGATGCCTTTCACAGCTCCAGTGTGCCTGGAACTCAGGGCTTCCTGCTTTTAAAAATCCTAGCCCTAGGCCGAACCCCAACCCTAAGACGAGAAAGGCAAATCAGCCAGGAATTAGGCATGTCCCCAAGGAAAAAGCTGTGGAGGCAGGCATGTTGTGGTACTTTTGCGCTCTTCTTGGCTAGTCCTTCGCAGCTGCTGTGTTCTTGGAACTCAGGGCTTTCTGGTTAATAGAACCCTTACCCTAGGCGTAACTCAAACCTTAACCCTAGGAAGGAAAATCAGCCTATGGTTCGGGATGGTCTCATGGAAATATCAGTGGTGGCAGCCAAGTTGCGTCACTTTTGCGCTCCCCTTGGGATGCCTTTCGCAGCTGCAGTGTGCCTGGAGCCCAGGGCTTCCTGGTTTTAAAAGTCCTAGGCCTAAGCCTAACAGTAACCCTAGGAAGGTAAATCAGCCGGGTATTAGGGTTCTTCCTAAGGGAAAAGCCGTGAAAGCAGCCATGTTGTGGCACTTCTGCACTCCCTTTGGGATGCCTTTGGCAGATGAAGTAAGCCTGGAACTCAGGGCTTCCTGGTTAAAGAAATCCAAGCCCTAGGCTGAACCCTAACCCTAACCCTAGGCAGATAAATCAGCCCAGGTATAGGGATGGTGCCAAGGAAAAAGCTGTGAAAGCTGCCATGTTGTTGCACTTTTGTACTCCCCTTGGGATGCCTTGAACAGCTGCAGTGTGCCTGGAGCTAAGGGCTTCCTAGTTTCAAAAATCCTAGCCCTAGGCCTAAGCCTAACAGTAACCCTGGGAAAGTAAATCAGCCTGATGTTAGGCTTCTTGCCAAGGAAAAAGCCGTGAAAGCAGCCATGTTGTGGCACTTCTGCACTCCCTTTGGGATGCCTTTGGCAGATGAAGTAAGCCTGGAACTCAGGGCTTCCTGGTTAAAGAAATCCAAGCCCTAGGCTGAACCCTAACCCTAACCCTAGGCAGATAAATCAGCCTAGGTATAGGGATGGTGCCAAGGAAAAAGCTGTGAAAGCTGCCATGTTGTTGCACTTTTGTACTCCCCTTGGGATGCCTTGAACAGCTGCAGTGTGCCTGGAGCTAAGGGCTTCCTAGTTTCAAAAATCCTAGCCCTAGGCCTAAGCCTAACAGTAACCCTGGGAAAGTAAATCAGCCTGGTGTTAGGCTTCTTGCCAAGGAAAAAGCCGTGAAAGCAGCCATGTTGTGGCACTTTTGCACTCCCTTTTGGATGACTTTCACAGCTCCAGTGTGCCTGGAACTCAGGGCTTCCTGCTTTTAAAAATCCTAGCCCTAGGCCGAACCCCAACCCTAAGACGAGAAAGGCAAATCAGCCAGGAATTAGGCATGTCCCCAAGGAAAAAGCTGTGGAGGCAGGCATGTTGTGGTACTTTTGCGCTCTTCTTGGCTAGTCCTTCGCAGCTGCTGTGTTCTTGGAACTCAGGGCTTTCTGGTTAATAGAACCCTTACCCTAGGCGTAACTCAAACCTTAACCCTAGGAAGGAAAATCAGCCTATGGTTCGGGATGGTCTCATGGAAATATCAGTGGTGGCAGCCAAGTTGCGTCACTTTTGCGCTCTCCTTGGGATGCCTTTTGCAGCTGCAGTGTGCCTGGAGCCCAGGGCTTCCTGGTTTTAAAAGTCCTAGGCCTAAGCCTAACAGTAACCCTAGGAAGGTAAATCAGCCGGGTATTAGGGTTCTTCCTAAGGGAAAAGCCGTGAAAGCAGCCATGTTGTGGCACTTCTGCACTCCCTTTGGGATGCCTTTGGCAGATGAAGTAAGCCTGGAACTCAGGGCTTCCTGGTTAAAGAAATCCAAGCCCTAGGCTGAACCCTAACCCTAACCCTAGGCAGATAAATCAGCCTAGGTATAGGGATGGTGCCAAGGAAAAAGCTGTGAAAGCTGCCATGTTGTTGCACTTTTGTACTCCCCTTGGGATGCCTTGAGCAGCTGCAGTGTGCCTGGAGCTAAGGGCTTCCTAGTTTCAAAAATCCTAGCCCTAGGCCTAAGCCTAACAGTAACCCTGGGAAAGTAAAACAGCCTGATGTTAGGTTTCTTGCCAAGGAAAAAGCCGTGAAAGCAGCCATGTTGTGGCACTTTTGCACTCCCTTTTGGATGCCTTTCACAGCTCCAGTGTGCCTGGAACTCAGGGCTTCCTGATTTTAAAAATCCTAGCCCTAGGCCGAACCCCAACCCTAAGACGAGAAAGGCAAATCAGCCAGGAATTAGGCATGTCCCCAAGGAAAAAGCTGTGGAGGCAGGCATGTTGTGGTACTTTTGCGCTCTTCTTGGCTAGTCCTTCGCAGCTGCTGTGTTCTTGGAACTCAGGGCTTTCTGGTTAATAGACCCTTACCCTAGGCGTAACTCAAACCTTAACCCTAGGAAGGAAAATCAGCCTATGGTTCGGGATGGTCTCATGGAAATATCAGTGGTGGCAGCCAAGTTGCGTCACTTTTGCGCTCCCCTTGGGATGCCTTTTGCAGCTGCAGTGTGCCTGGAGCCCAGGGCTTCCTGGTTTTAAAAGTCCTAGGCCTAAGCCTAACAGTAACCCTAGGAAGGTAAATCAGCCGGGTATTAGGGTTCTTCCTAAGGGAAAAGCCGTGAAAGCAGCCATGTTGTGGCACTTCTGCACTCCCTTTGGGATGCCTTTGGCAGATGAAGTAAGCCTGGAACTCAGGGCTTCCTGGTAAAAAAAATTCAAGCCCTAGGCTGAACCCTAACCCTAACCCTAGGCAGATAAATCAGCCTAGGTATAGGGATGGTGCCAAGGAAAAAGCTGTGAAAGCTGCCATGTTGTTGCACTTTTGTACTCCCCTTGGGATGCCTTGAACAGCTGCAGTGTGCCTGGAGCTAAGGGCTTCCTAGTTTCAAAAATCCTAGCCCTAGGCCTAAGCCTAACAGTAACCCTGGGAAAGTAAATCAGCCTGATGTTAGGCTTCTTGCCAAGGAAAAAGCCGTGAAACAGCCATGTTGTGGCACTTTTGCACTCCCTTTTGGATGCCTTTCACAGCTCCAGTGTGCCTGGAACTCAGGGCTTCCTGCTTTTAAAAATCCTAGCCCTAGGCCGAACCCCAACCCTAAGACGAGAAAGGCAAATCAGCCAGGAATTAGGCATGTCCCCAAGGAAAAAGCTGTGGAGGCAGGCATGTTGTGGTACTTTTGCGCTCTTCTTGGCTAGTCCTTCGCAGCTGCTGTGTTCTTGGAACTCAGGGCTTTCTGGTTAATAGAACCCTTACCCTAGGCGTAACTCAAACCTTAACCCTAGGAAGGAAAATCAGCCTATGGTTCGGGATGGTCTCATGGAAATATCAGTGGTGGCAGCCAAGTTGCGTCACTTTTGCGCTCCCCTTGGGATGCCTTTCGCAGCTGCAGTGTGCCTGGAGCCCAGGGCTTCCTGGTTTTAAAAGTCCTAGGCCTAAGCCTAACAGTAACCCTAGGAAGGTAAATCAGCCGGGTATTAGGGTTCTTCCTAAGGGAAAAGCCGTGAAAGCAGCCATGTTGTGGCACTTCTGCACTCCCTTTGGGATGCCTTTGGCAGATGAAGTAAGCCTGGAACTCAGGGCTTCCTGGTTAAAGAAATCCAAGCCCTAGGCTGAACCCTAACCCTAACCCTAGGCAGATAAATCAGCCTAGGTATAGGGATGGTGCCAAGGAAAAAGCTGTGAAAGCTGCCATGTTGTTGCACTTTTGTACTCCCCTTGGGATGCCTTGAACAGCTGCAGTGTGCCTGGAGCTAAGGGCTTCCTAGTTTCAAAAATCCTAGCCCTAGGCCTAAGCCTAACAGTAACCCTGGGAAAGTAAATCAGCCTGATGTTAGGCTTCTTGCCAAGGAAAAAGCCATGAAACAGCCATGTTGTGGCACTTTTGCACTCCCTTTTGGATGCCTTTCACAGCTCCAGTGTGCCTGGAACTCAGGGCTTCCTGATTTTAAAAATCCTAGCCCTAGGCCGAACCCCAACCCTAAGACGAGAAAGGCAAATCAGCCAGGAATTAGGC
This sequence comes from Ammospiza caudacuta, assembly GCF_027887145.1. Lineage (NCBI taxonomy): Eukaryota > Metazoa > Chordata > Aves > Passeriformes > Passerellidae > Ammospiza > Ammospiza caudacuta. Next base: position 174,456 of record NW_026682987.1, read on the forward strand.
ATGTCCCCAAGGAAAAAGCTGTGGAGGCAGGCATGTTGTGGTACTTTTGCGCTCTTCTTGGCTAGTCCTTCGCAGCTGCTGTGTTCTTGGAACTCAGGGCTTTCTGGTTAATAGACCCTTACCCTAGGCGTAACTCAAACCTTAACCCTAGGAAGGAAAATCAGCCTATGGTTCGGGATGGTCTCATGGAAATATCAGTGGTGGCAGCCAAGTTGCGTCACTTTTGCGCTCCCCTTGGGATGCCTTTTGCAGCTGCAGTGTGCCTGGAGCCCAGGGCTTCCTGGTTTTAAAAGTCCTAGGCCTAAGCCTAACAGTAACCCTAGGAAGGTAAATCAGCCGGGTATTAGGGTTCTTCCTAAGGGAAAAGCCGTGAAAGCAGCCATGTTGTGGCACTTCTGCACTCCCTTTGGGATGCCTTTGGCAGATGAAGTAAGCCTGGAACTCAGGGCTTCCTGGTTAAAGAAATCCAAGCCCTAGGCTGAACCCTAACCCTAACCCTAGGCAGATAAATCAGCCTAGGTATAGGGATGGTGCCAAGGAAAAGCTGTGAAAGCTGCCATGTTGTTGCACTTTTGCACTCCCCTTGGGATGCCTTGAACAGCTGCAGTGTGCCTGGAGCTAAGGGCTTCCTAGTTTCAAAAATCCTAGCCCTAGGCCTAAGCCTAACAGTAACCCTGGGAAAGTAAATCAGCCTGGTGTTAGGCTTCTTGCCAAGGAAAAAGCCGTGAAAGCAGCATTGTTGTGGCACTTCTGCACTCCCTTTGGGATGCCTTTGGCAGATGAAGTAAGCCTGGAACTCAGGGCTTCCTGGTTAAAGAAATCCAAGCCCTAGGCTGAACCCTAACCCTAACCCTAGGCAGATAAATCAGCCTAGGTATAGGGATGGTGCCAAGGAAAAAGCTGTGAAAGCTGCCATGTTGTTGCACTTTTGTACTCCCCTTGGGATGCCTTGAACAGCTGCAGTGTGCCGGGAGCCCAGGGCTTCCTAGTTTCAAAAATCCTAGCCCTAGGCCTAAGCCTAACAGTAACCCTGGGAAAGTATGTCAGCCTGGTGTTAGGCTTCTTGCCAAGGAAAAAGCCATGAAAGCAGCCATGTTGTGGCACTTTTGCACTCCCTTTTGGATGCCTTTCACAGCTCCAGTGTGCCTGGAACTCAGGGCTTCCTGCTTTTAAAAATCCTAGCCCTAGGCCGAACCCCAACCCTATGACGAGAAAGGCAAATCAGCCAGGAATTAGGCATGTCCCCAAGGAAAAAGCTGTGGAGGCAGGCATGTTGTGGTACTTTTGCGCTCTTCTTGGCTAGTCCTTCGCAGCTGCTGTGTTCTTGGAACTCAGGGCTTTCTGGTTAATAGACCCTTACCCTAGGCGTAACTCAAACCTTAACCCTAGGAAGGAAAATCAGCCTATGGTTCGGGATGGTCTCATGGAAATATCAGTGGTGGCAGCCAAGTTGCGTCACTTTTGCGCTCCCCTTGGGATGCCTTTTGCAGCTGCAGTGTGCCTGGAGCCCAGGGCTTCCTGGTTTTAAAAGTCCTAGGCCTAAGCCTAACAGTAACCCTAGGAAGGTAAATCAGCCGGGTATTAGGGTTCTTCCTAAGGGAAAAGCCGTGAAAGCAGCCATGTTGTGGCACTTCTGCACTCCCTTTGGGATGCCTTTGGCAGATGAAGTAAGCCTGGAACTCAGGGCTTCCTGGTAAAAAAAATTCAAGCCCTAGGCTGAACCCTAACCCTAACCCTAGGCAGATAAATCAGCCTAGGTATAGGGATGGTGCCAAGGAAAAAGCTGTGAAAGCTGCCATGTTGTTGCACTTTTGTACTCCCCTTGGGATGCCTTGAACAGCTGCAGTGTGCCTGGAGCTAAGGGCTTCCTAGTTTCAAAAATCCTAGCCCTAGGCCTAAGCCTAACAGTAACCCTGGGAAAGTAAATCAGCCTGATGTTAGGCTTCTTGCCAAGGAAAAAGCCGTGAAACAGCCATGTTGTGGCACTTTTGCACTCCCTTTTGGATGCCTTTCACAGCTCCAGTGTGCCTGGAACTCAGGGCTTCCTGATTTTAAAAATCCTAGCCCTAGGCCGAACCCCAACCCTAAGACGAGAAAGGCAAATCAGCCAGGAATTAGGCATGTCCCCAAGGAAAAAGCTGTGGAGGCAGGCATGTTGTGGTACTTTTGCGCTCTTCTTGGCTAGTCCTTCGCAGCTGCTGTGTTCTTGGAACTCAGGGCTTTCTGGTTAATAGAACCCTTACCCTAGGCGTAACTCAAACCTTAACCCTAGGAAGGAAAATCAGCCTATGGTTCGGGATGGTCTCATGGAAATATCAGTGGTGGCAGCCAAGTTGCGTCACTTTTGCGCTCCCCTTGGGATGCCTTTCGCAGCTGCAGTGTGCCTGGAGCCCAGGGCTTCCTGGTTTTAAAAGTCCTAGGCCTAAGCCTAACAGTAACCCTAGGAAGGTAAATCAGCCGGGTATTAGGGTTCTTCCTAAGGGAAAAGCCGTGAAAGCAGCCATGTTGTGGCACTTCTGCACTCCCTTTGGGATGCCTTTGGCAGATGAAGTAAGCCTGGAACTCAGGGCTTCCTGGTTAAAGAAATCCAAGCCCTAGGCTGAACCCTAACCCTAACCCTAGGCAGATAAATCAGCCTAGGTATAGGGATGGTGCCAAGGAAAAAGCTGTGAAAGCTGCCATGTTGTTGCACTTTTGTACTCCCCTTGGGATGCCTTGAACAGCTGCAGTGTGCCTGGAGCTAAGGGCTTCCTAGTTTCAAAAATCCTAGCCCTAGGCCTAAGCCTAACAGTAACCCTGGGAAAGTAAATCAGCCTGGTGTTAGGCTTCTTGCCAAGGAAAAAGCCGTGAAAGCAGCCATGTTGTGGCACTTTTGCACTCCCTTTTGGATGACTTTCACAGCTCCAGTGTGCCTGGAACTCAGGGCTTCCTGCTTTTAAAAATCCTAGCCCTAGGCCGAACCCCAACCCTAAGACGAGAAAGGCAAATCAGCCAGGAATTAGGCATGTCCACAAGGAAAAAGCTGTGGAGGCAGGCATGTTGTGGTACTTTTGCGCTCTTCTTGGCTAGTCCTTCGCAGCTGCTGTGTTCTTGGAACTCAGGGCTTTCTGGTTAATAGAACCCTTACCCTAGGCGTAACTCAAACCTTAACCCTAGGAAGGAAAATCAGCCTATGGTTCGGGATGGTCTCATGGAAATATCAGTGGTGGCAGCCAAGTTGCGTCACTTTTGCGCTCTCCTTGGGATGCCTTTTGCAGCTGCAGTGTGCCTGGAGCCCAGGGCTTCCTGGTTTTAAAAGTCCTAGGCCTAAGCCTAACAGTAACCCTAGGAAGGTAAATCAGCCGGGTATTAGGGTTCTTCCTAAGGGAAAAGCCGTGAAAGCAGCCATGTTGTGGCACTTCTGCACTCCCTTTGGGATGCCTTTGGCAGATGAAGTAAGCCTGGAACTCAGGGCTTCCTGGTTAAAGAAATCCAAGCCCTAGGCTGAACCCTAACCCTAACCCTAGGCAGATAAATCAGCCTAGGTATAGGGATGGTGCCAAGGAAAAAGCTGTGAAAGCTGCCATGTTGTTGCACTTTTGTACTCCCCTTGGGATGCCTTGAACAGCTGCAGTGTGCCTGGAGCTAAGGGCTTCCTAGTTTCAAAAATCCTAGCCCTAGGCCTAAGCCTAACAGTAACCCTGGGAAAGTAAATCAGCCTGATGTTAGGTTTCTTGCCAAGGAAAAAGCCGTGAAAGCAGCCATGTTGTGGCACTTTTGCACTCCCTTTTGGATGCCTTTCACAGCTGCAGTGTGCCTGGAACTCAGGGCTTCCTGCTTTTAAAAATCCTAGCCCTAGGCCGAACCCCAACCCTAAGACGAGAAAGGCAAATCAGCCAGGAATTAGGCATGTCCCCAAGGAAAAAGCTGTGGAGGCAGGCATGTTGTGGTACTTTTGCGCTCTTCTTGGCTAGTCCTTCGCAGCTGCTGTGTTCTTGGAACTCAGGGCTTTCTGGTTAATAGACCCTTACCCTAGGCGTAACTCAAACCTTAACCCTAGGAAGGAAAATCAGCCTATGGTTCGGGATGGTCTCATGGAAATATCAGTGGTGGCAGCCAAGTTGCGTCACTTTTGCGCTCCCCTTGGGATGCCTTTTGCAGCTGCAGTGTGCCTGGAGCCCAGGGCTTCCTGGTTTTAAAAGTCCTAGGCCTAAGCCTAACAGTAACCCTAGGAAGGTAAATCAGCCGGGTATTAGGGTTCTTCCTAAGGGAAAAGCCGTGAAAGCAGCCATGTTGTGGCACTTCTGCACTCCCTTTGGGATGCCTTTGGCAGATGAAGTAAGCCTGGAACTCAGGGCTTCCTGGTTAAAGAAATTCAAGCCCTAGGCTGAACCCTAACCCTAACCCTAGGCAGATAAATCAGCCTAGGTATAGGGATGGTTCCAAGGAAAAAGCTGTGAAAGCTGCCATGTTGTTGCACTTTTGTACTCCCCTTGGGATGCCTTGAACAGCTGCAGTGTGCCTGGAGCTAAGGGCTTCCTAGTTTCAAAAATCCTAGCCCTAGGCCTAAGCCTAACAGTAACCCTGGGAAAGTAAATCAGCCTGATGTTAGGCTTCTTGCCAAGGAAAAAGCCGTGAAACAGCCATGTTGTGGCACTTATGCACTCCCTTTTGGATGCCTTTCACAGCTCCAGTGTGCCTGGAACTCAGGGCTTCCTGCTTTTAAAAATCCTAGCCCTAGGCCGAACCCCAACCCTAAGACGAGAAAGGCAAATCAGCCAGGAATTAGGCATGTCCCCAAGGAAAAAGCTGTGGAGGCAGGCATGTTGTGGTACTTTTGCGCTCTTCTTGGCTAGTCCTTCGCAGCTGCTGTGTTCTTGGAACTCAGGGCTTTCTGGTTAATAGAACCCTTACCCTAGGCGTAACTCAAACCTTAACCCTAGGAAGGAAAATCAGCCTATGGTTCGGGATGGTCTCATGGAAATATCAGTGGTGGCAGCCAAGTTGCGTCACTTTTGCGCTCCCCTTGGGATGCCTTTCGCAGCTGCAGTGTGCCTGGAGCCCAGGGCTTCCTGGTTTTAAAAGTCCTAGGCCTAAGCCTAACAGTAACCCTAGGAAGGTAAATCAGCCGGGTATTAGGGTTCTTCCTAAGGGAAAAGCCGTGAAAGCAGCCATGTTGTGGCACTTCTGCACTCCCTTTGGGATGCCTTTGGCAGATGAAGTAAGCCTGGAACTCAGGGCTTCCTGGTTAAAGAAATCCAAGCCCTAGGCTGAACCCTAACCCTAACCCTAGGCAGATAAATCAGCCTAGGTATAGGGATGGTGCCAAGGAAAAAGCTGTGAAAGCTGCCATGTTGTTGCACTTTTGTACTCCCCTTGGGATGCCTTGAACAGCTGCAGTGTGCCTGGAGCTAAGGGCTTCCTAGTTTCAAAAATCCTAGCCCTAGGCCTAAGCCTAACAGTAACCCTGGGAAAGTAAATCAGCCTGATGTTAGGCTTCTTGCCAAGGAAAAAGCCATGAAACAGCCATGTTGTGGCACTTTTGCACTCCCTTTTGGATGCCTTTCACAGCTCCAGTGTGCCTGGAACTCAGGGCTTCCTGATTTTAAAAATCCTAGCCCTAGGCCGAACCCCAACCCTAAGACGAGAAAGGCAAATCAGCCAGGAATTAGGCATGTCCCCAAGGAAAAAGCTGTGGAGGCAGGCATGTTGTGGTACTTTTGCGCTCTTCTTGGCTAGTCCTTCGCAGCTGCTGTGTTCTTGGAACTCAGGGCTTTCTGGTTAATAGACCCTTACCCTAGGCGTAACTCAAACCTTAACCCTAGGAAGGAAAATCAGCCTATGGTTCGGGATGGTCTCATGGAAATATCAGTGGTGGCAGCCAAGTTGCGTCACTTTTGCGCTCCCCTTGGGATGCCTTTTGCAGCTGCAGTGTGCCTGGAGCCCAGGGCTTCCTGGTTTTAAAAGTCCTAGGCCTAAGCCTAACAGTAACCCTAGGAAGGTAAATCAGCCGGGTATTAGGGTTCTTCCTAAGGGAAAAGCCGTGAAAGCAGCCATGTTGTGGCACTTCTGCACTCCCTTTGGGATGCCTTTGGCAGATGAAGTAAGCCTGGAACTCAGGGCTTCCTGGTTAAAGAAATCCAACCCTAGGCTGAACCCTAACCCTAACCCTAGGCAGATAAATCAGCCTAGGTATAGGGATGGTGCCAAGGAAAAGCTGTGAAAGCTGCCATGTTGTTGCACTTTTGCACTCCCCTTGGGATGCCTTGAACAGCTGCAGTGTGCCTGGAGCTAAGGGCTTCCTAGTTTCAAAAATCCTAGCCCTAGGCCTAAGCCTAACAGTAACCCTGGGAAAGTAAATCAGCCTGGTGTTAGGCTTCTTGCCAAGGAAAAAGCCGTGAAAGCAGCCATGTTGTGGCACTTCTGCACTCCCTTTGGGATGCCTTTGGCAGATGAAGTAAGCCTGGAACTCAGGGCTTCCTGGTTAAAGAAATCCAAGCCCTAGGCTGAACCCTAACCCTAACCCTAGGCAGATAAATCAACCTAGGTATAGGGATGGTGCCAAGGAAAAAGCTGTGAAAGCTGCCATGTTGTTGCACTTTTGTACTCCCCTTGGGATGCCTTGAACAGCTGCAGTGTGCCTGGAGCCCAGGGCTTCCTAGTTTCAAAAATCCTAGCCCTAGGCCTAAGCCTAACAGTAACCCTGGGAAAGTATGTCAGCCTGGTGTTAGGCTTCTTGCCAAGGAAAAAGCCGTGAAAGCAGCCATGTTGTGGCACTTTTGCACTCCCTTTTGGATGCCTTTCACAGCTCCAGTGTGCCTGGAACTCAGGGCTTCCTGCTTTTAAAAATCCTAGCCCTAGGCCGAACCCCAACCCTATGACGAGAAAGGCAAATCAGCCAGGAATTAGGCATGTCCCCAAGGAAAAAGCTGTGGAGGCAGGCATGTTGTGGTACTTTTGCGCTCTTCTTGGCTAGTCCTTCGCAGCTGCTGTGTTCTTGGAACTCAGGGCTTTCTGGTTAATAGACCCTTACCCTAGGCGTAACTCAAACCTTAACCCTAGGAAGGAAAATCAGCCTATGGTTCGGGATGGTCTCATGGAAATATCAGTGGTGGCAGCCAAGTTGCGTCACTTTTGCGCTCCCCTTGGGATGCCTTTTGCAGCTGCAGTGTGCCTGGAGCCCAGGGCTTCCTGGTTTTAAAAGTCCTAGGCCTAAGCCTAACAGTAACCCTAGGAAGGTAAATCAGCCGGGTATTAGGGTTCTTCCTAAGGGAAAAGCCGTGAAAGCAGCCATGCTGTGGCACTTCTGCACTCCCTTTGGGATGCCTTTGGCAGATGAAGTAAGCCTGGAACTCAGGGCTTCCTGGTAAAAAAAATTCAAGCCCTAGGCTGAACCCTAACCCTAACCCTAGGCAGATAAATCAGCCTAGGTATAGGGATGGTGCCAAGGAAAAAGCTGTGAAAGCTGCCATGTTGTTGCACTTTTGTACTCCCCTTGGGATGCCTTGAACAGCTGCAGTGTGCCTGGAGCTAAGGGCTTCCTAGTTTCAAAAATCCTAGCCCTAGGCCTAAGCCTAACAGTAACCCTGGGAAAGTAAATCAGCCTGATGTTAGGCTTCTTGCCAAGGAAAAAGCCGTGAAACAGCCATGTTGTGGCACTTTTGCACTCCCTTTTGGATGCCTTTCACAGCTCCAGTGTGCCTGGAACTCAGGGCTTCCTGATTTTAAAAATCCTAGCCCTAGGCCGAACCCCAACCCTAAGACGAGAAAGGCAAATCAGCCAGGAATTAGGCATGTCCCCAAGGAAAAAGCTGTGGAGGCAGGCATGTTGTGGTACTTTTGCGCTCTTCTTGGCTAGTCCTTCGCAGCTGCTGTGTTCTTGGAACTCAGGGCTTTCTGGTTAATAGAACCCTTACCCTAGGCGTAACTCAAACCTTAACCCTAGGAAGGAAAATCAGCCTATGGTTCGGGATGGTCTCATGGAAATATCAGTGGTGGCAGCCAAGTTGCGTCACTTTTGCGCTCCCCTTGGGATGCCTTTTGCAGCTGCAGTGTGCCTGGAGCCCAGGGCTTCCTGGTTTTAAAAGTCCTAGGCCTAAGCCTAACAGTAACCCTAGGAAGGTAAATCAGCCGGGTATTAGGGTTCTTCCTAAGGGAAAAGCCGTGAAAGCAGCCATGTTGTGGCACTTCTGCACTCCCTTTGGGATGCCTTTGGCAGATGAAGTAAGCCTGGAACTCAGGGCTTCCTGGTTAAAGAAATTCAAGCCCTAGGCTGAACCCTAACCCTAACCCTAGGCAGATAAATCAGCCTAGGTATAGGGATGGTTCCAAGGAAAAAGCTGTGAAAGCTGCCATGTTGTTGCACTTTTGTACTCCCCTTGGGATGCCTTGAACAGCTGCAGTGTGCCTGGAGCTAAGGGCTTCCTAGTTTCAAAAATCCTAGCCCTAGGCCTAAGCCTAACAGTAACCCTGGGAAAGTAAATCAGCCTGATGTTAGGCTTCTTGCCAAGGAAAAAGCCATGAAACAGCCATGTTGTGGCACTTTTGCACTCCCTTTTGGATGCCTTTCACAGCTCCAGTGTGCCTGGAACTCAGGGCTTCCTGATTTTAAAAATCCTAGCCCTAGGCCGAACCCCAACCCTAAGACGAGAAAGGCAAATCAGCCAGGAATTAGGCATGTCCCCAAGGAAAAAGCTGTGGAGGCAGGCATGTTGTGCTACTTTTGCGCTCTTCTTGGCTAGTCCTTCGCAGCTGCTGTGTTCTTGGAACTCAGGGCTTTCTGGTTAATAGACCCTTACCCTAGGCGTAACTCAAACCTTAACCCTAGGAAGGAAAATCAGCCTATGGTTCGGGATGGTCTCATGGAAATATCAGTGGTGGCAGCCAAGTTGCGTCACTTTTGCGCTCCCCTTGGGATGCCTTTTGCAGCTGCAGTGTGCCTGGAGCCCAGGGCTTCCTGGTTTTAAAAGTCCTAGGCCTAAGCCTAACAGTAACCCTAGGAAGGTAAATCAGCCGGGTATTAGGGTTCTTTCTAAGGGAAAAGCCGTGAAAGCAGCCATGTTGTGGCACTTCTGCACTCCCTTTGGGATGCCTTTGGCAGATGAAGTAAGCCTGGAACTCAGGGCTTCCTGGTTAAAAAAATTCAAGCCCTAGGCTGAACCCTAACCCTAACCCTAGGCAGATAAATCAGCCCAGGTATAGGGATGGTGCCAAGGAAAAAGCTGTGAAAGCTGCCATGTTGTTGCACTATTGTACTCCCCTTGGGATGCCTTGAACAGCTGCAGTGTGCCTGGAGCTAAGGGCTTCCTAGTTTCAAAAATCCTAGCCCTAGGCCTAAGCCTAACAGTAACCCTGGGAAAGTAAATCAGCCTGATGTTAGGCTTCTTGCCAAGGAAAAAGCCGTGAAAGCAGCCATGTTGTGGCACTTCTGCACTCCCTTTGGGATGCCTTTGGCAGATGAAGTAAGCCTGGAACTCAGGGCTTCCTGGTTAAAGAAATCCAAGCCCTAGGCTGAACCCTAACCCTAACCCTAGGCAGATAAATCAGCCTAGGTATAGGGATGGTGCCAAGGAAAAAGCTGTGAAAGCTGCCATGTTGTTGCACTTTTGTACTCCCCTTGGGATGCCTTGAACAGCTGCAGTGTGCCTGGAGCCCAGGGCTT